>NC_079168.1:13966589-14056589 GCF_947568905.1 Ostrea edulis
AGATGCACAATAATGCCAGTGCGGAATGGGTCCTCAGGAACGGACTGTCGGCAGTAATAGTCAATTCCTCAGCATCCCTAGAGCACCATTTGGGTTTGATTTACCCCACTTTAGGTTATTACATCCACTCTTCGTCGGCACTAGAAATGAAAGTACGAACAAACATCACAAGTCATTTTAGATTTAATAGTGTCTACAACGTTATTCCAGATACTAGCCTTGGACAGACTTACTTTGTATCAACGATTCATAATACAAGCGAAAAATACACCTGTGCCATTCTAGCTCCCTTTAATAATCCGCTTAACATTGTCATCACATTACCAAAAGAACTACTCCATCAAGTGACTATCAATGGTACAAGGATGGACGACATCAACACGAGAAGGACTGTTCCAAATGGACAAGCAGTAAAATTAAGTAGCCTTTCCCCTATACGCCATGTTCTCATCCAATCAACAAGGAATCCATTTTCGGTGTTTTGCGTTGAGGAACATGTAAGATACCAGCTAAAACCGAGCAGTCACTGTGGAAAGAGTTTCAATTTTTTATGTCCAAAAAATGTACCACATGTGACTCATTGCCATGTTTTCCTGACCTGTATTACATCTCGTCAAAATACATTAACTCTTTCAAACTCAACTGGCTTCAGAAAAGAAGTGACCCAGAGTGGTTATTTCTTATCCTACGACCTTGTGTCAGGGGAGGATTTGGATTTAAGATCTAAACACGAAATATGTGTTCTTCTAACAAAGTATTCACATGAGCATGATATAGTTTGGACGGAAGTTGAAATGCTCTCTTCATTAGGGACCCATTTCATCAATTCAATTGACTCTAAGTCAACAAATTCCCAGAGTCTTTCTACGTTAAGTATTCAAACAGGAAAATCAAATCCCTTAACGGAAATACCTCTGGGTCACACAAGCTCTTTAAGGCATACCAGTTTACAATTAGGAATGAAATATTCATCCACTCAAAGAGCAGGATTTCCAATCCAAACAAGTTCAACAGAATCGACAACTAACACAGCAGGAGAGAAAACATGGGTTTCTGCAAGTCCGTTACTATCAAGCATTGTAAGCCACACAATGTCAGAATCTCCATATCAGAAAACATCAATGACATTTTATAAGGAAACGTCAGGTCCATCGGAACAGACTACAAATTATCGTATGAGTCCTTCCATTCTGATGAACCTATCTTCCATTTTGGGTCAGTCCACATCAAATGTAGGGTCTAAACTGAAAATCGCTACCAACACACAACTAACAACAGTCAGACACAATGAATCTGCAATTTCGTCAAACGCACCTCTTTTTCAATCTTTGAAAACCTCACATTTTTATACCTCTACACCAAGTCGCCGAGATGACTCAACCGCGAAGGCCGAGTGTAAATGTTCTCCAGGCGAATACTGCATCGAACTCCAGCGATCGACTCTCAATTTCTCCACATTGGAAGAAAAGATGAAACATCTACATTCAGTGTTAATGGTAAACAAATCGCGGTTGAATTCTTTCCTGAGGCAGAAAAGATGCGCGCAGGACGAGCGACCATCAGCCAGGAACCTGGGCTATGTTGGTGCTATCATAATATCCATATGTTTCGGGTCCATTGTTATGTGTGACTTGATGGCAATGTTTGAAAGCCGTCTCAAATATACCAGGAATTAAGTTTATCTGTTTTAGATCAGTTGTACCGACGACGAAGAAATGTATCAAGAATTAAGCATACGCTTCTATCCATTTTTTTAAAAATTATATTTGTGCATCTTCAACACGAAGAGTTCTTGTTCAGTAGGTTATAAATTTTATATTGTAGTAATAGTACTATATTTTGCATATCGGCAAATATAATAAAATATATTTTACCTAAAAAAATAAAATATATTTTACTTAAAATGTCACGAAAAGCTACATGTATATATTATTGAGAAACGTTACGAGGGTCCATTTAAAGTCTAGTTTGATTTGCCGGTATGCATGAAATGAAAGACGTGTGTATGGAAAATATGCATTATTTATCATTTAAAATCAACAGCGAAAACGCATGTCTATTGTTTGCATTGTAAAAGTAGGAATTCTGAACCCAAGTTGGTGATTATTGATGCCAACAAGAGCATCTCTCTCTCTCTCTCTCTCTCTCTCTCTCTCTCTCTCTCTCTCTCTCTCTCTCTCTTAATATATCTATCTCCTTTAATTTATCTCTATTCATATAACATATTCTGCAATCAGTATTTCTTATGAATTTTAAAATATGTACGAGTCCTAAATTCTAAATTAATTAATGTATCCACCTGTTTGTCTATCAACACTATCAATATTTGGTGTTGCAATACCTTCGGTATGGAGATGCAGTTTATACACTAAACTTATTCAGTATGCAAGGGCAAAGGTCACATATATGTATTGTTGACATGAGCTTGGTTTCATCTGTGACAGGTCTTAAACTTCTAAACAGCTTTGTCACCTTACAATAGTTGTTTTTAAATTCAGTTCAATTGCCAGATTAGATGGTTTGTAGAGTAATAAAATATGCCCGGATTAAGAAATGGCGACAACCAGACCACACTTTACCAGCCAAATACCCTATGCTGGGTGTGTGTGCCAAAAATTATTCCCCGCCATTTAGCAGTTGTAAATGAGACCAAGGCTGCGTAAACGCTTTACCTAACAAATAAATCTTTTTCAATATTACTTAATTCATGTATTTGTATCTATACGTATATTTCTATTGAACATGAAAATCTATGTATTATTGATAAAATATGTAAAAGGTACATTTGGATTTACATGTTAAAGTGGATAAAAGATCATCAAAGTTTATGGTTTCTAGATAGGTAAATCATCTAGAAATTGTGGTTGATAAGAATGATCCGCACAATGAATCAAAAGTATGAAAATCAGTAGGTGATATTAGTGTCCGATATTTCTCTGGCCTGCATTGGATGAAATACAGATAAGGATCTTGTGGTACCTATCAGTTGATGATGGCTCCAAATACACCGAACAGCATATAGACAGTGAGACAGCTGTAAAAGTGTTCTAAAGGAGTATTTCAGCGCACGTCTACTGACTGAGGCTGTGTGATAATTAACTGTATTCACCCGTTCGTTGGTTTAAGCTGAATTCATTCTAAGTGTTAGTAAGACATGACGTAGAGCTACGGTCTAAACAAGGAATTCATTCTAAGTGTTAGTAAGTCATGACGTAGAGCTACGGTCTAAACAAGGAATTCATTCTAAGTGTTAGTAAGTCATGACGTAGAGCTACGGTCTAAACAAGGAATTCATTCTAAGTGTTAGTAAGTCATGACGTAGAGCTACGGTCTAAACAAGGAATTCATTCTAAGTGTTAGTAAGTCATGACGTAGAGCTACGGTCTAAACAAGGAATTCATTCTAAGTGTTAGTAAGTCATGACGTAGAGCTACGGTCTAAACAAGGAATTCATTCTAAGTGTTAGTAAGTCATGACGTAGAAATACGGTCTAAACAAGGAATTCTAGGTGAAGTTATTAATCTACTTCATAAAATTTATTGGCATACACATGAAAGTGTTGGTTGAATGTTATGTTGCTGTAAATTATATCACAATGTAAGATATAGGAGAAACAGGATTGTTGATGCCCTCAGAATGCATAAAAACAGTACGTTCTGTTGTTTTTTGTTTTTGCTGATGAGATGATGAAGGTTTACCAATAATCAGTTCATGCTAAGAATAGACAGCTATTGTTTGATGTAGATATGTACACTCAACCAGAATTATAAACAGAAAAGTATTACAGCTAAGAAGTTATACCAAATTGCTATCATAGCAAGTTATATTAAGTACTGCAGCATAATACTTGCATGCAATTTAAATTGTTTTACTTGAAAAATTTATGATAAAATTGATTGAATTAAAATGCGATTTGGTGTATATTGCTTAAACAGATTTTAAATTGAGATTTTCAAATTCTTTTTGTAATTTCTGTGTTTTAACACAAATATCTACATATGTATATATATTCTGATAATTTCTGTGTTTTAACACACATATCTACATATGTATATATATATTCTGATAATTTCTGTGTTTTAACACACATATCTACATATGTATATATATTCTGATAATTTCTGTGTTTTAACACATATATCTACATATGTATATATATTCTGATAATTTCTGTGTTTTAACACACATATCTACATATGTATATATATATTCTGATAATTTCTGTGTTTTAACACACATATCTACATATGCATATATATATTCTGATAATTTCTGTGTTTTAACACATATATCCACATATGTATATATATTCTCGTAATTTTGGAATGCGTACTATGGTTTTGGATTTACACAGTGAATGAATTTCTACAATTCTTATATAAATTAAAACTATTTCCTATTCAACAGAAATCTTGAAATACCTTTGAATTAACATTAAAGGTCAAGTTAAATATTATCTAAAGACTTTGTGTTTTGAGAGGCGACCAGAATCGAACTATGTATGTATGAAAAAAAAAAAAAAAAAAAAAAAACCAACTTCGCAGGAAAAAAGTACATTTGAAAAAATGGGATGGGGAAGGGTTTTTGCCTGAGAAATTACGTCCCCTTTAGTTCCCCTCTGACTATTCTAATAAACTATAACGAACGATGAAAAACGTTACAATTGATCAATATTAACACATCTTACGCAATATTGAATGTCCGAGTAAAAAAGCTGTTATCTGCACTCGCCTTGGACTATAAAGATTCCTACATCAGCTGTGTTACTTTTATCCTCACCTTCGTACGAAACGACCGAACAAGATGAAGAATCGCTTTTATGAAATGACAATGGAATCATTACTTTGTGTCTGATGACGTTTATATTTTCGCTTTTACCTTGGTTTCAAATTTTATTGAAAAACAGGTTGAAAATCCATCACATGACCTCAAATTAAGGACATGGGATACTCACAAATTTAAATCCTTCAAAATGTCCTTCTATTGGTGCATTTAATGCATTAATGACCAAATTAAATTGTTTGGGGGTTTTTTTTTATCATATAATAGAGAATTCACGTAAACACAGCATTTCTTAAACTTTGTTATAAAATCATATTATTTGATGAAATAACAATGTAAATCTGTCATCGATATGTGAAATGCATCAATGAAAAGATGCTCGTTTATTTGTTAAAAAATTCAAGTTTTGTGTCATGTTTTTTCCATTGAATTTTCGCGTAAAGATTTGTGAATAATACAAAACAATAAAGGTGCGTGGTTTCATAGGAAAATTCTATGGTGAATATAAGTTTTTAGCAATATCAAAACATTTAGAAAAAGTTTTACAAAATTTTGTAACAGATTTTTTTGGGTATCCCATGACCTTAAACTAGTAAAATACAATACGATAATGTCTCAGTGTACAAAATTAAAAAAAAAAAACACCAAAAAAAAAACCTATTACATGTATTATACATTGTACACAATTTTATCACAATTCCCACATCGACAACTTGATTATATTTCAAAACCCTTCAATCTGTCCTGAACAGTCTCGCACATTTCCGGCACGTTCGGACAATTTCCTGTCTAAATCGTTTATGGATAATACTGTAAATAAAAGGGTTAGCTGCCGAATTGATCATATACGACCTTATCAGCATATTATAGGCCACTTCTACGCCATCTCTATTATTAACCTCCACGAAGGCAGTGTGCGTGATCTTCAGGACCCTCGTTATCAAATGAGGCAGAAATCCAATAATAAACACAATTGTAACAGAATAGAAAATGAGCGTTGAGCCTGTCATGCGAACGCCCATTTTCCCTATAGCGAATCCACAACGCTCCACGTTCATGTTCGAGTGGCTCTTCTGGATTTTTGTAGATTCCGATGCATCATTCATGAAAATCAGTCCGTCGTGAACAGACCCTTTCCTTCTTCGATACAAGGTCATGCCTATCGTGCTGTATAGGATGATCATCAACACAAGAGAGAGTATAAACACTATATTCAGGATGTAAAGATATATCCTTGCGTTTATGGATTCATCACTAAAGCTGGAACATTCAAAACCATTGATTGACACGTTTGCCTCTCGCACAGGCGAGACTACGAGTCCCGCAAACATCACGGTCGGCCAGGAGAATACTATACTTAGTCCCACACAGATGAAGCAAGCTCTTTTGGCCCGCCTTGGCGTGAACAGAATTCGTGAACTTCTCACGCACAAGTTCATGTACCTGTCAATAGCAACAGCTACAAGTGTGAACCCGGCGGCAAGAACAATGGCGAATTCCACGAATCTCATAGACTTGCAGAATTCCTCTGACAGGAATTTGTACTGATTTCTAAGGTCATAAATTTCAAAAGGCATCACTATTAGACAGTTCATGAGATCGAATACAGCCAACACGGAAATGAAAACTCTCTTCGTTGTTGACTTACTTTTGGTTTTGTAGACATAAAATACAATGCTGTTTCCAATACCTCCAACGATGATCAAGAGAGAAACATAACAAATTACCGGAAGTAATAACATGGCATTTTCGTCATTTTTCCGATTTAAAATGACCTCTTCGGACAGAATATCAGAATCACTTTCCCTTTCAGTAAAGTTTAGGTTATGGTCCTCGTGTAAGGACATGTTGTTCTAGGGGGGTTCGTCCATCTGCACATTTGTTTCCTGATGACAGATTTCCTTTCAATTATCGCCATTCATTTTCTTTTCCTGAATGTTTTTGAAAATTAGTGATAATACTAAACTCTCTTCACTCTTGAAACACGATGTAACTGAGAAGGATGGTAGATAACTCTGTTCACAACACTTGATACACTCTGCAGTGTGTACTTTTTTTTTTTTTTTTGGTTATCCGTGAATGTTGATAAATACTGTCTTCTTTGACTATACAAAACAAGGGTTCACACCTGTGGAAAAGATAAATACATATCAATACATGTATGCACTTTCAAATCACCTTCTATCATGTTCACTTGCAAATCAAACGTGTGATTCGCCCCGGGGTTTTTTTTTTAGATGATGTAAACTAGAGAGAAAAAGCTCTGTATCAAGACGAGAATTACAGCTAATTATCTGTGTGGTATTCAGAGAGGATACACAAAATCGGATTAAAGTGATTCCTTTAGACACCATAAACAATGCAGACAGCAGAGATGTTTTAAACTACAGCTCCACACATTCAGTTGATGAACAGGATTATTTATCGTCAACGTTTAGAGGCTTTTATCCTAGTTCATGTTGCTCATTAAATGTCGATAACACCGTACCTCTCATTTGTTATGGTGATGAAAATTGGTTAAATACGATTCGTAGTGCAGATTCAAATATTTTTAGCTAAATTGCAACAATGTGTGCGAGTAAAATTAGTGAATAATATGATGTTTCAATGCACAGATTTACCAACCACAACCCCCTCCCTCCCCAGTGAAATTTGAAAACTACGTGTACAGTGTACATGTATATACATGTACCATCATGATATAAGGGGGGGGGGGGTCATTACATTTGCGTACAAATTAATGAGAACAGACCTCCGTACTGTGTTCTAATTCGAATATTTACTGGAACGATTTGTTCATTTACGATGTCCTCGTCTTAACATTTCCACCTTTCACTAATCTTCTGGTAAATGATAGTATAATACTCCACTCATTATTCATTATGACATTGACTTTGATATAGTTCAAACTGTCACTACTTCATTCATCATTAGAACTTGACCAGAAAGAAATTGTGTATTTATCAGACAGGAAAACAGAAGATTATATTTCAATCATGTCTCACTTCATACCAGAAAACTTCAACAGACAACGAAAAGTTAGAATTCGCGTCTTTTCACGTCTACTGGGCAAAGTTGAAAAATCAAATTTGACTGCAGTATTTGTCCTGTATGTATATGAACCCAGCCTCCTTTTAAACTGTTTCAATGATCATTGGTCCATAATGCTCAGATGCTGACTTTTTAAAGAGGATTTTTCTCTTGCCAAAAGTTTACACCCCAACGATATATACTGTACAGACTTGGCATTCCATGAAATACAACCCTTGTGAATTTCAGTGTTTCCCGAGGATTTTGATGCATGGTAAGTTTGTTGATTGAAGACATGCAAGTGTACAAGACACGATGAAACGCAGACCAGCAATGCTTATCCAACGAGTTTAATTATGGCGTCCAAGTTTCCGAAGTTCATAGAAAATTTGCTAAATATGAGGCGTTTGTATAGGTGTCTTTTCTACATGTATATTCTGCAGGTGATGTCACGACATGCCTTGTACGACTTTTTGGTAGTTTTAGGTCTCCCGGTATTGATCTTAAACGGGTGTAGGATTTCCTTAGAGCAATATTAATCACTTCCTTCACGCCACGAAACATACAAAAGTAAATACTTCCTAAAAGCCCTAAAGATATGCAATAATGAGAACTTCCTAAAAGCCGTAAAAATGTTAAATTTGAAGAATAATAAGGACGCGTCCGTCACATCGTAAGATAAAGCGAGACAATCCATTTCAATAGCTAGCTGTTTATCTTGTTCCACACCCTGCCGATATGTTACAAGGAAGAAAAACGTTTGATATAAAACTGCATGCTCTTTGTGAGATTAATGAAATTTGGAAGTAAGAATAAACGTGTATTTAACTGGTAAAGTGATTACTTCACGATCATTATCTCTAGGGGCATGGACACGATTTGAATTGAAAGTTTTCAAATTTTATTTTCCCATTTTCAATATTTACAATGCTAAATCTAATGTATTTCTAATGGTCAGCAAACATTTGAATGTCAGTTGAAATGCAGCACTCGCACAATTCTTTGTTACATGTGTATGTAAACAGTGTTCGTGCCCTGTTTTTCTTTACATATAGATTGCTTAATAGAAAGTAACATGTATAATACAAAATGAGATGCGACAAACACTAGAAACTGATTGTGTTCAGAATTAACTTGTAATTGAATATCTGCTTTGAACGAAAACGTTTACTAGTATATTTAACCTATGTATTGTGCAAAAACGTGTCACGAACCTTGTAAAAATTAAAAATGGAAAACTTAAATTTGAAAATGTTCAGGTCAAATCGTGTCCATACCCCTTTAAAGGAAATGTATCTCTTCAAGTACTGTAGGTTTCAATAATGGTGAATCAAAAGTTTATCAACCCAACTTGGTCTCCACGTGAAACGAAGTTACGTCTTTACAGTCGAGGCTGTACAGAACCTCAACCATAGAGCATTCACTGTGCCACCGGAAAGGAGGATGGAATACAAACTTGCTTTTGTCCTGATACTTAGTCAGAGAATAGATAATTCATTTTATCAGATGTAAATTAAAGTTGATATAAAGTAGTGCATAGAGCTGTGAGAAGTCGGTGAGAGATGAAATAAGTAGAGTATATTTCAGTTGCCAAGCAGCGCAGGATCGCGTGCGCGGAAGTCTTGAAACTATTTACCGGCAGATGTAACAGGCGAATCATTTATTTGCGAATCTTTAAATAAACATGCATATCATGCAGTTTACAATTCCTGTTCTGATTTCGCACTACTGAATAGAAGTAACTCTATTTGGTATTATGGGATAATGGGACTGCGTATTAGATTCAGTAATTGTACATAAGACTGATTCAGTAATATTAAATATTCAGTAATATTAGATATCCCTCTCACCCAAATTTTGAATCAGTATGTTGAAGTACGTTCCAATATAGAATCAGATAATGTCACACTGTACATAATCTCCCCCTCTCTCTCTCTCTCTCTCTCTCTCTCTCTCTCTCTCTCTCTCTGCTGATCCGTTACTTTCTATGTGACCTTAACTTCATGAAGAAACTTAAACAGGCAATTGGTTTGTTGTGCATACTGTCTCTGAAATAGAATAGTGTTCAAATTAGAAGCAAAATATAATTCTGTGGTTTAATTCATAATAAAATGCAGACAAGGGTCAACTTGACGTCAAGGCTACGTGATTCGCCTTTCAGTTCGTGTTTACCTTCCTTGTTGAAAGAGTAAACATCCTGCAATAAGCGACCCCTCTACACCCCCCATTGTTAATTGTAACATGCAGCTAGACTTCATGCAAAATGGATTTCTTTGTATTCGTAAGTTTACTGATATGCAAGTGTAACATATTGACAGTACTACCGCTACATTGACCTTGACATTAAATTATGAATGTTCACTTTCAATCCCAATCGAACGTTTTTCACTCACGTTGAGACGTCACCAGCTGTGGGTGAAGTACCTCAAATTTAGACCTATATTTAGCGATTACGGTCGTAGTAGTGAGGTTTCTCACACTGGACCTCCATTTTTAAGGTTACATCTGAAAGACCCATGATTATCACTTTTAAGTGCCGAGCGTTTGACAAAGGAGAAATCACTACCTATGTTTACGTATTAGGTTAGACGCGACCATGGCACAAATAGTGCTGGAACTCACAACCACCCGGTTACGAAACGAACGCTCTACTACTGAGCTACCAAAATGATTTTGAGATTTTTTCTATTTTGAAATAAAAATTAAACTCTTAAAAAGATATCTGTAATTATTTGTGAGGGGAGAGAACACTTACCAGACCCAGGGTTAGGTCTGCACGATATCATAACACGAGCTTGAATTTAGGGGATCAAAATAGGAAACCTGCAGTAATTTTTATGACGAGCTTATGCTAGTTGTATTCGGCGCGCTCGTGCGTCAATCGTGGTCAATGTTTTTACAATAGAATTTGAGTGTTTATTACCACTGCAGAATTCCTTAACTTTTTAGCTTTATCGCTTGTTTTTTACGGGAACACTAATTTCATATCGAGTCCATTCAAAAGTATGAGGAATGTTTCAAGCACCGAACTTTTTCAAAGTCAACACCATTATATTTTTATATACATGTATATTATTTTATTTTAATAAATCTATAGCCTGGGGCTACTTGAAGCCGGAGTTCACCCCTTCAACATAATTGCTCCAAATACCATTTTCAATCGAAACCAGAGACAATTGTATCGCTTGGGTTCGAATTTACTATTAAAGAGTAAACCTATAGAACTCTAAATATAAGGTACCCAGGTTAGCCAATGTAAAAATAATAAACCAAATGGTATAAAAGTGTACTCTGTATTCTAATATATTCATGCACAATCAATCTACATTACTATATACCAAAGTTCATCCCGAAGTTCCGTATACTTTCCAAGATATGCAGAAAAAAATGCCTATTATATTTTGGTCGACTTTTAGCGTTTAGCACTATACGACTAAAAAGAATGTTTGAGCATTGCAACAAGCTGTTAATTAGAATGTGCAGCATTAGATATCCTTTCTAAGTTGAATTTCGTACCCCATCTTCACCCCTATCAATCGGTATGAAACATGTCAGACATCATTTGACCCAATGATAGAATTTGCAAAATGCTGACTTTAAATGTGACTGTTGAAACCTGTAACATCAACTTGTTTGTCGGTAGCCTGCCTCGAATTAAAAAGTGATCATACGCAGAACAAACTCTTGCGTATTGACTCTATTTAAGAAAGATAAACACCATATGCAAGTGATAATGGAATATTGCTACATGAATATTGGAAGCTGACGATGGAGAAGCTGAAATCATCCCGTTTGTCATAAAGTTGGGTTGTTAGTTTTCATTTTCAATAAAATATCTAAGTAAAAAGCAGATGTGGAGGACTCTGTGGTATTTTTATCTGGAGTTCACAGGGATATCTCGAATTGACATATGAATGAAAATGATACGTACAAGTGTATAATAAATATACAAGACAATGTGTCCAATGTCTACAGTAACCGATACTGCATGTCCACAGCACACGAATGAATGAAAGACCATAAATCCACATGTGAAATAGACCATAAATCCACAGGTAAAAAGACCATAAACCTACAGGTGAAAAGACCATAAATCTTTAGTTAAAAAGACAGTAAATCCATAGGTAAAAAGAATATAATTTCAAAGGTAAAAAGACAATGAATTCACAGGTAATTGACGCCCCAAGACATATTCCCCGGTGCTGTCTTCGGTAATAGATCGTATTGCATCATAGGTTACGTGAGGCATGTGTTGTTAGGTTTGTTTTTCCCATCATTCTATGTTGGTTATCTTATTACTGCGTAAAGATATTCAAAAATCAAAAATCTATTTTCTCTTTTTTGTGTAAAGAAGTTTTATGAGACTGTCTTAAATGATAATCATATCTGTCAAATGAATTCAACAAAGTAAATATGATTTACCTTAATGGCGACAATTCCTTCGCTAATGCGTTAGTTCTGCACTCGCCATCACTTGATATGAAAGTGGTTTCCCTCGTCGGCAGGAAGTCACTTCTTAGTGACGTGACTTTGTGCACAAAAGGGCATCATTTGCTAATATCGTTCAAGTGAAGAAGATGGCATTATATTAAGAGTTAGAGAAAGGGAATTCTGTCGATCTTTATATAATCGTCCATCGTTAAAAGAGTTAGAAAACGATTAGTAAGATATTTGTCAAATGAAGAGAAGACAATAACGTTATAACAACCCTATACAGAACCAGACATACAATCACAGAAAAAGGGTGTCTTTCATATTGTTCTCCTTTCTTTTTGTTTTTTCAAGCGTATCACTTTTTATTTTATAAGAAATTCGTTTTTACAGCAACCCTTCTTGTACTATGTGATTTTGATGTAACAGATTGTGTATGTTCATTGAGTTTTTGCGTTTTAAAATGTGTTTGTGTGTGTGCGCGCGTGTGTGTGTGCGCGTGTGAACAGTTAATGCTCATTAAAGCCACTTGATGTGGCGGTATAATGAATTTGACGACGAATAGAGTATAGAGCACTTCAATCAATATTTAATTGTACAAATTTAATATCCGTTTGTTGTTTATTTAAATTTATTGAACACCTTAAGATAAATTTAAGATATGCTAGTTATCCATTGTAGATAAAAGCAATAAAATGCATCCGCTATTGAATATCACAATTATTGTATAAAACACTTCCTGTGACTACTTAGGTATTTCCTATTTTATTCACAACAATATCTAAAATGATGACATAATGTGAACGAGTATAGTAGCTTCTTGACTTTCACAGAAGTCAAGTGAATACAATTTTCAAGCATATTTTGCGCGATCGAATAAATATGCACACAATCATTTCGTCTGACATCCACAGCATCCTCTTTTGTGACGGTGCTGAACTGAAAATTAACATCTCTTTTTGAAACAGAAAACAACACTTATCCTTCTCAAAAACAATTATTTCGTTTATCAGATTTTCAGCTCACACGTATGGTGTCCGGATAGGGCCAATTGCAAAAGCGTGACTTTTAATCACAACACGCCGTCACGCCAACAAGCAACGCGCCTTTGCGCCGACAAACAACACGCCGTCACACTAACACAACTTTATACAACGCGCCTTCGCAGCAACAAGCAACACGCCATCACGCTAACACAACTTTACATAACTTGCCTTCGCGCCGACAAGCAACGCCCCTTCGCGTCGTCGCTTGTTGGCTTGATAATGTGAATGCGTGTTGCTTGTTGGCGCGAATGCGAGTTGTGTAAAGTTGTGTTAGCGTGAAGGCGTGTTGCTCATCGGCGTGAAAGCGCGTTGCTTATTGGCGTGAGGGCGCGTTGTATGTTGGCGTGACGGCACAAAGGCGCGTTGCTCGTTGGCGTGACGGTTTGTTGTGACTAACACGCAGTCACGCTTTTGCAAATGGCCCTATCCGGATACCATACATATGAGCTGTAATTTCGAATGCGCTTTCAGATGACCTGTGGTCCGACGTCAGTCTGGCTCACTGTTTGTTCGTAAACTTTACACATTTTTGCATTCTTTTCCAGAACCACAAGACCTATTTCAACTAAACTTGCCATACAGCATGCTTGAGTAAATGTGGATTAAAAATTGTTCTGATGAATGGCCACATCGAATTTGTAGGGAGGGGTAATTAAAACATAATGAAATCTTGGTGGCATCACTTAAAAACTTTCATCTCCAGAACCGTTGTACTAGAAAAGACAAAATTTAAGCTAAAGCTTGCTTAATTTGTGAACATTCAACATTATTCAAATCATGGTCCCTTGAGAGAGACTGGGATCACAGTAGGTGATCAAGAAAAAAGAGAGAAAAATGAAAATCTTTTTCTCAAGAACAATAAGGCCTTGATTAGTCAGTTTAATATGCAAGCATCTCCAGGAAGTGCAGATTCAAGTTGTGGCCCCGGGGTAAGATGGGGCTACAATAGGAGGGGATCAAAGTTTTACATAAGAATATACTGACGTTGCGCACAGTACTGGTGTTACTTTCATACGTGCATAAGAAAATGTTTCCGCTATGTTTACATAGATGAATATTTTGTGGATTATTAAAGTCTTATACAAGGAAAATACATAAATAATGACAACAGCTTATATCAAATATAATTTACACGCATTTCATGAGCAATAACGGAGTTATATACACGCAGATATCGTCATTGTTCGATACTGTAGTAAGTCTTTAGATAACATTAATAGCTAGGCCACGAATAGCCAAATTTATAAGCAAACATCCTAACGTAGTACAGATTCCGCGTTGATGAAAACAATGAGCCCGGTATAGAGTGGGGCCATAATAAGGAATTAAATGGCTTACATAGAGATAAATGGGGGAGATATTTACAAATCTTCACAAGAACAGCAGGGTCATAATTAGTCATATCAATATGCAAGCATCTACAAGTAGTGTTGGCGGGAAGCTATGACAAATGGGTAAAATGAACAAGAGGCCCATGGGCCGCATCGCTCACCTGAGTCACCTTGGTCCATTTCAGAAGACTTTCCATATATATTTGCATGTAAAATCGTAGTTCCTATTATGGCCCCAACCTACCCCTGGAGGCCATGTTTTTTGCAAACTTGAATCTACACTATGTCAGAAAGCTTTCATGTAAATATGAACTTCTTTGGCCCAATGGTTCTTGAGAAGAATTTTCCTATATATTTGTATGTAAAACTTTGATCCCCCCTTGTGGCCCCATCCTACTTCCAAGGGCCATGATTTGAAGAAACTTGAATCTACACTATGTCAGAAAGCTTTCATGTAAATATCAGCTTTTCTGGCTCAGTGGTTCTTGGGAAGAAGATTTTTAAAGATTTTCCCTATATATTTGTATGTAAACCTTTGATCCCCGATTGTGGCCCCATCCGACCCCCGGGGGCCAGGATTTTAACAAACCTGAATCTGCATTATGTCAGAAAGCATTCATGTAAATATCAGCTTTTCTGGCTCAGTGGTTCTTGGGAAGAAGATTTTTAAAGATTTTCTCTATATATTTGTATGTAAAACTTTGATCCCCTATTGTGGCCCCATCCGACCCCCGGGGACCAGAATTTTAACAAACTTCAATCTGCATTATGTCAGAAAGCTTTGATGTAAATCTCAGCTTTTCTGGCTCAGTGGTTCTTGAGAAAAAGATTTTCCCTATATATTTGTATGTAAAACTTTGATCCCCCTTGTGGCCCCACCCTACCCCCGGGACCAGGATTTTAGCAAACTTAAATTTGCATTATATTAGGAAGCTTTCATATAAATCTCAGCTTTTCTGCCTCAGTGGTTCTTGAAAGGAAGATTTTTAAAGATTTTCCCTATATATTTGTATGTAAAACTTTAATCCCCTATTGTGGCTCCATCCGACCCCCGGGGGCCATATCTTTAACAAACCTAAATCTGCACTATATCAGGAAGCTTTCATATAAATCTCAGCTTTTCTGGCTCAGTGGTTCTTGAGGAGAAGATTTTTAAAGACTTTCCCTATATATTTATGTAAAACTTTGATCCCCTATTGTGGCCCCATCCAACCTCCGGGGGTCATGATTTTAACAATTTAGAATCTGCATTACCTAATAAAGTTTATCTATAAATGTCATCTTTTCTGGCCCTGTGGTTCTTGAGAAGATTTTTTAATGACCCTACTCTATTTTTACCTTTTCTTGATTATCTCCCCTTCGAAGGTGACATGGCCCTTTATTTTAACAATTTAGAATTCCCTTTACCTAAGGATGCTTTGTGCCAACTTTGGTTGAAATTGGCCTAGTGGTTTTTGAGAAGAAGTCAAAAATATTAAAAGTTTACAGATGGACAGACGGACGGACGCCGGAATATGGTGATCAGAAAAGCTCACTTGAGCTTTTAGCTCAGGTGAGCTAAAAAGCGTTATTCTTCCAATGAAACAAAGGATCAAGTCTATTGATGATTAAACAGCCGAGGAAACAGAAATTCGGACGAACTAAGCAATACAAAGAATTACATGTAAAAATATGCTAGATTTCCTCATTGACAATATCTTCGTGGTCTTTGGTGATCAGGTCTTCCAACACCTTGAAAACTCTACTGAAGAGCCGATGGATATGATCAAGACCCATTTGCATGAGATCCTAGTTATTACATTGAATTCACAGTTAATGTATAGTTGATGATATAGGAATGCAAGGTGAAGATAACGAACAGTGATCAATCTCACAACTCCTACAAGCAATACAAAATAGATAGTTGGGCAAACACGGACCCCTGGACACACCAGAGGTGGGATCAGGTGTCTAGGAGGAGTAAGCATTCCCTGTTGACCGGTCACACCCGCCGTGAGCCCCATATCCTGATCAGGTAAACGGAGTTTTCCGCAGTCAAAATCAGTGTGCCAAGAACGGCTTAACAATCGGTATGAAACACGTCAGACAGCATTTGACCCAATGCGAGGTTGTATTGACGAACTAGATCGTTATAACGACCATAGAATTTGCGAAATGCTGACTTCAATCGTGACTGTTGAAATCCCTGTACCATCAACTTGTTTGTCAGTAGCTTACCTCGATTTAAAAACTGACTATACCCAGAACAAGCTCTTGCATATCGAATCAGTTGAGATATATAAACACCATATGCAGGTGATAATGGAATATTGCTACATAAATATGGGAAGTTGACGATGGAGAAGCTGAAATCATCCCGTTTGTCATACAGTTGAGTTGTCAGTTTGCCGTTAATGTCTACTTTCAATAAAATATCTAAGTATGAAGCAGAAGTGGACGACTCTGTGGTGTCCTTTATTTCGAGCTCACAGGAATGTCAGATATAATGTTAATTTTCAGTTAACGGTAACTAACCTTCTAGCACCCGAGTCTTATTAGAAGTTAACGAATCATTTCGCAATATTAGATAAATAATCTACAGTGTGCTTTACTACATGTTCAGAGAACTGCAAACCATTGCCATCACCATCATTAACACCAGACGACAGGCAATCAGTGAATCACGTATCAAAGCAATACGTCATAATCGGCAATATCAATTTATCACAAAACACACAGTCGTAGTAAGTGTAACCAATTTATCATGGAATCAATATCAACAAAAATAATAATAATATGCTACAATAACATCAAACTGAGACATATTTGTGTAAAAAGCGTTGAATGGTTTTCTCGTCCAGATACCAGCATATTCCATCACCAAATTCTTTTGTAATGCCTCTTACAGATTCTTGAGGCCCATCACTTGGTTGTAAGTCAATGTATGCAACAAACTCTCCCGATTCCATCACTATGTCGACCAGTGTACCATTGTAATCTTTAAAGAGGGCTACAATAACGAAAAGTAATACAAAGGTATATTTCCTGATTCAGTGGTCCGTGTGACAGTCAACATATTACAATAAAGGTATATTTCCTGATTCAGTGGCCCGTGTGACAGTCAACATATTACAATAAAGGTATATTTCCTGATTCAGTGGCCCGTGTGACAGTCAACATATTACAATAAAGGAAACGGTTATTGTTCTTCTCAAACGTTAACATCAGTCATGATTTACAGAGTTATCACGATTACTAATGATACACAGTAATATATCATGCAATCCAATAAAAATTCAAGTGATATAAATTTTCAGTTTTGGAAGAGGACATTATTTTTAAATTTCAAACAAAATTACCCCCACCTCATAGTGTAATATTTTTCTCTTCTGCTTTATGTCATAAAACTTCTAGATGACTGAAATAACATTAATCGCCTCACTCGTTTCGATATGTTTCCCAACTATTATTCCCGAAATCGTGCTTCCATTTGTGTATTTTTTTTATTGTACTTGCCAATTATACATCAAGAGGGAAAGAAGACATTAATTCTTCTTTGTGTGGGGATAAAACGGAACTGCATATCAGATATAAGCAAATAGCAAATGCTTAATATGTAATACCAACTTAGAGGATCATTATTTCATTTGTCCATTTAAAGAACTTAATATTATCATACACATATAAATGTGTATAAATAGATATTATATACGTATATTATAGTTACACAATGTTCCGTCCAGGTTTGACTTGATAGCGTCGAATTTCGCTGTAAATTGCAAACCGAGGGGCGTGTTTGCTACAGTAATAGTTGTACCATCCAAGATCTTCTGATAAATAGGTGTTTTTGAGATGTCATTTATGTTGGCGTTGAAGGTTTTGACCTGGCCATCAGTAACTGTTATTTTGTCAATCATCTCAGTTCCAAACTGACCATCGAGCTTGTAACCTGCAACAAACAATTATACAAACCATTCATTTTCTGAAGTTGGACTACGAGAAATGACTGCTCTCTAAGATATGAGTATACGTTATATAACAGTGATTGATCTTAAACGTATTCAGTTGAAAGTACACTAGCATTTTAATACACATTCTTTATAATAAAAAAAAACAACCAAGAGGTCCGTGAACCTTCATGGCCACCTGAGTATCACACGAGGAAAACCTTAATCAGAAGTGTGGCGTGTTGATGGTGCACTTAGAAAATCTTTCATTCAAACTCTGAAATCTAAAGTTATCTTCATTTCTATTTAGACTTTAAATAGTTTCTATAATACAATTACAAGACGAAAACTTCATATTAACTATGATCTTGACCAAATAACATTGTTTCAAGGCCACAACACAATATTTAGTCGTAATCTGCTTGTATGCCAAATATGAGGTTTCAGAGCATCTTCATTCTACATGTATATTATAATGCAACTGTTTTGTTCATTCCATAATTTATAGCATTACAACAGATATTCTAATATTTTTATCAGTGACATTGAACTTGGTCAGTTGATCGTAATCCAAGGACACAGTGAAATTTCAGGAGCAACCGATATGTCATATACATTGTATAGTATTGACAGTTATCGGAAATTATTCCTCCACTGCAAAGTAATAGCAAAAACCATTTTTTCCAATTACCTTGAAATTAGCAAAAAGATTATAAATGAAAGGCGAAGATAACGAACAGTAATCAACTCCTATAAGCAATACAAAATATATAGTTGGGCAAACACGGACCCCTGGAAACACCAGGAGTGGGGTCAGGTGCGAAGGAGGAGTAAGCATCCCCTGTCGACCAGTCACACCCGCCGAAATCAATGGCATACCATATTCTTGTACTAAATATCACAGTTTAATGTTTTTACATTATAAAAATGTGGTCTGGAACACACGTTTTTAAACATGACCTCGATATTGGAAGGATAAACTTGGTTCAGGCTCATGACATACCTAGTGGTCAAAAGCAATTTTTGAGGTATGATCTTCTAATGTTGCTCCATTATAATAGTGAGTCAAGAAACAATAATAAACCTTTTTACCTCTTTTCCTTAAGGTATTCAATGTATAACAACCATATTTCATATTTAGCTAATGGATGGTGGGATGTTTGTAATCATGGTAGCATTTTGAAGGGTTCATCAAATAAAAATAATCCACCTTAGGAATTTTCGAACTTTTGATTATTGCTTGATTTATTTCACCTAGAATTTTACATAGAAATCTATGTTTTATTTTTTTAAAACAATTGAAAAAGAAATCACATTTTCATACAATATCTTCGTAAAAAAAATACACTTTCTTAATAAAAATATGAAATAAAATAAATCATTTACCACACACGTTTTAGAAAATTGGATTTCTCTTATTTTTACAAAGGGCAAATAACTCTTCAAAAGAGTCTCAAGCGCGAAAAAGTAAGATTTTAATCGTTTACCAATTATGTCAATTTGATCTACTTCACTTTCATCATCATTTAACAGTAAACATTTATTTTGATTTAAATCATTCAAAATCTTCTCGTTATATACTGGCTGACACGTCGCCCAGTATAAAAAGATGTCACTCTGTGGAGTCTATAAGGGACACAGGCTCCTACAGATCGGTTGGTGTCCCTCGGTTATTTCATTTAACCATCGAGTTTGTATATCTGCTGGTGGACAGTTTGTCCTCGATGATACTTGTCGCTCGGTATATGTTCCTTCATGAATATACACAATAACGAAACAATACTGGCTGGCACGTCGCCCAGTATAAAAAAGGTGTCACTCTGTGGAGTCTATAAGGGACACAGGCTCCTACAGATCGGTTGATGTCCCTCGGTTATGAGATTGATCACTGTTCGTTATATTCGCCTTTCATATAGAATACTTTGCATTATCTCGGCATAATGACACAAATAAAAATGGAAGTAACCATTTTGTTTGATATCAACAATATAAATGAATATTCTCATAAAGAATTAGAAATACATAAAATTAAAAGGAAAAGAACAAAACATCAGCATGTATAATATAAAAAACCCAAATGTCACCTGACTGAGTATCCAGAAATATGCTCGCCCTCAGTCGTTGCGCGACCGTTTTACCGAACGCAATATCTCGAGTGGGTAAATTTCCCAATATTGAGTCCATAATCTGACAGTTTTACTTTCTCCAGCCGCCATGATTAATGAATATGATAGTTGTGTGAATATCAGTTCTTTGGTATTATATTACCTGCTGTTGCTGGCGTTAATTTCATTATAGTGTATGTCTTGGAGGAAACCATTGGTAAATCAAAGCAAATTGGTTTTGTAAGTCCAGGTACGATGACACCGAAAGATGGAACTTGGGATTTCTCTAAAAACATTAAAGACCATCAGAGCCCAGTTTTTAGTAAATAACTGGTAATTATAGTTAAATCGTGTATACTGGTCAAGTTTACCCTGTAGACAAAATATTTACCTAATTTCCTTGGTTTTGGTTGAGGTGGTGGTGTTGGTTTTGGAGTGGTGGTCGGAGTGGTTGTGGTAATTACAGTGGTAGTGGTCATAGGTGGCATTAAGGTAAAACCTAGCAACGGAAAAACCATAAGGAGTTATCATGCAAGACAGCTGAATCACACAAGCAGTATCTTGAACATGTGATATATCAGTATGTGATTGGAATATCTTGAACATGTGATATATCAGTATGTGATTGGAATATCTTGAACATGTGATATATCAGTATGTGATTGGAATATCTTGAACATGTGATATATCAGTATGTGATTGGAATATCTTGAACATGTGATATATCAGTATGTGATTGGAAATATTTTGGAGATGAATTGTCACCCCGATCATGCATTTTGCTGCAAGAGCAGATGATCAGTATCAAAGCTAGAAACAATATCTGTGTTGGTAGCGAGCAGGTCTTACCTGCACTACCTATTGCGACCACACACTAACCCCGGGGCCATGATTTTAATAAACTTGAATCTGCACTATGTCAGGAAGCTTTCGTGTAAATTTCAACTTTTCTGGCTTAGTGGTTCTTGGGAAGAAGAGTTTTGAATGACCTCACCCTATTTTTGCATTTTCGTAATTATCTTTCCTTTGAATGGGACATGGCCCTTTATTTGAACAAACTTCTATCCCCTTCACCCAATGATGATATTTGTACCAAGTTTGATTGAAATTGGCTCAGTGGTTCTGGAGAAGAAGATAAATATCCGAAAACATAATTCAAATTATTTTTAATCCTCCAAAAACGTTTCATTTTGGTAACCACAATCAATATTTCTCACACAAAATTAAGACATCACTGTTTACTAAATAATAATCTGCACAGACGATATACTATAGACTCTCCCAAATGTACTTGTGGTATGAAGATGGCTATCAATGTTTCTTTGTAATGAAAAGATACTCAAATGCTAGACTGAATCCCTTTGAGAAACTTTCGAGACTGGATGCCGTTTTAATAGGCATGTATGTTATACAATAGGTATTATCATTTTTGTCTCATGATATCAACTGCCTTACTTCTTTCAGCAGTTCAAAAATGTATATACAAATCTGGTTGATTCAGTAAAAGTATTGATACTCGTGGTTTCCATGCCACTTGACTATTCATGTGTAATTCATTGGGTAATTCTGTGTCAATTGTATTAGTTACTAACATAAAGATAGTAACGCGTAAGTTGATAAAGGGGCACGGATACAATTTGAGCTGAAAATTTTCAAATTTTATTTTTTCCATTTTTATTGTTTGCAATGCTTAACTAAAGTATTTCTAATGGTCAACCAAAGTTTGAATATCAGTTGTTGAGTTACAATCGAGATACAGCACTCGCAATTCTTTGAAATGTAAACAAGGTTCGTGCCATGTTTTTGTTTACATATAGATGGCTTATTAGAAAATAGCATGTTTTAACGTAGTTCCACACTCCTGTGACGTCATACAATTTTGCAAAGTCAATAATTTAATGACTGGAACATAAATTTTGTTGGAGTCTTTTTCAATAGTTATTGTAAAAAAAAAATTGTTAGCCATAAAATATCTAAAAAGTCTTAGTTATATTTGAATAGTCAATTATGTGTTTCAAAATATTGAATCCAAGGACAATAACTCTGTTTTCATTAAATTATTTATTTATGCAATAGATTTCCTATATTTTTCACAAACATATTACCAAGGTGATAAGGAATTATTATCTGTGTGTTTTCATGAAATTACATAAAATTTTAATCCATGAGTGGTTTTGAATAGCTTAGCTGTATGGTGCCAGACTTAGGTTTTTTATGGGAGTATACATACTCTGGAAGCTATATATTTGAAATTATTAAGGAAAGGTATGGATTTTTTCCCATAAATAACTATAACAGATGTACATCTACTAATATAAACAGAAAAAATGATATGTAAACCATACTATAAGGAAATTGTGTCTATATTTATTTGTTTTTTAACATTTTGGAGAATAAGGTTAATTCAATAATTTTGCACTTATTATACTAAAACTTGATGAACATATTGAAAATGACATGTGTTTTAGTTATTGACATGTTTCCTGATAAATAAATGCAATTTAAATTATTTTTTTGGTTTTTATTTTAAAATAACAGATAACTGTTTCCAATGAATTTCATAAAAATCTACATAGGGGTACACTACTTCAGTAGTGTCTGTAATGAAAATAAATATGGAAATCCTTAACCAATTTGCCTTTTCTCATTACTCTGAATGTTAATCTATTGATTCCAAACAAAAAAATGCTACCTAAACCCCAAAAATCCAGGACTAAGGACCCACCTTAAATAAAATGAGATGTGCCAAACACTAGAAACTATTTAACTGTGTTTAAAATTAACTTGTAAGTTGAAAAAACTGCTATGAAGGAAACTTTTACTAGTATATCTAACCTATATAAGCAAAAACATGTCACAAGTCTTGTTTACATTTTAAAGTATTGTGAGCTCTGTATCTCCCATGTACCTTGACAACTAACATTCAAATTTTTGCTAACCATTAGGAATACGTTAGTTAAACATGCTAAAATAGCATGTTTAAAAGATAATGAGATGTGCCAAACACTAAAAACTATTTAATTGTATTCAGAATTAACTTGTGAATTGATAAAATCTGCTTTAAACGAACTTTTACTTGTATATTTAAACTATGTAAACAAAAACGGGACACGAGCCTTGTTTACATAGCAAGGAATTGTGAGCCCTGTATCTCTCATGTACCTTGACAACTGATATTCAAATTTTTGCTAACAATTAGAAATACCTTAGTTAAGCATTCTAAACATCAAAAATGAAAAAAATAAAATTTGAAAATCTTCGGCTCAAATCGTGTCCATGTCCCTTTAAAACTCGTCCCCAATCCTTTTATATATCATATGTACAATAAGAAATGTTCAATTCAATTTTTAAATAAAGATTTACTTACCTCCCAGAGATAGTCGTTTACTGGGAAATTCTTTGATAGAAAACAAAAAATGACAACATTTTGATTATGATAAATTTACATTATACCTACGAGTTATTGCAAATTCAATATATATGTGACTATATAAATGAATGTATCATGATATTAACTACTTTTTCTCAGCAGTTTACAAACTTATGCACGAAACTGGTAGATTTAATTAAAATATGTACCTAAGTTTCCTATATCACTTTACTATATCTATATTTACTAGGTAATTCTATAGCGTTGCTGACATAGAGAAAGTAAGTTCTTAGAACGTGTCTCCAATCCTTTAATATATTGATTATGTACAATAAAATATGTTCAATTCAAATTTTTAAAATGAAGATCTACTTACGTCTCATAGAATTTTGTGGAACGGAAAACACTTTGGTGAAAGAGAAAAATGATAGCATTTTGATTTGGATCAATTCATATTATATATACGGGATATTAAAAATTCAATTTAATATGCACGATTTATTATATTTAGAAGTAGGCTACACATAGTATACATGTCATTACAGTACTTTTACTTTCAAATATTCGGAAATCAAAGACCTTGTGAATTTGTTGTTTCATTCCTAAATTAAGAATAGTATTTAATCAATAATACACTTACAACTTCTCCTTGTTGATAGGCGTGGTTGTAGTGATCGTATAAATAATACTGATTATCATTGCTTATAGATCAGGGGGAAAAAATCGTACAACAACCATACTCAGTTATCAAACTTAGAAAACAACATCGTCCAAGACCGCATTCCAACATATTTTAAATAAAGTGACCAAATATCTTTTAAAATTTGTTGCTTTATTCCAGTCAAATAGATTGTCCGCTTATTATTGTTGGCCTGAAATTCAGAGCAGTGTTTAATTTGATGATATGTAAGTACTTACAGTGACCCGTGGGTGGAGGCATGGGAGGTTGATGCTGCATTGCCTGTGCGGATATTCCTACTTCTATAATTAGAGAGAGATAACTACAAACATGGGCATCAAACAGAGAACAATACTGCGTTCTAACATTACATACCTCTGTCAATACAAAACACTAAGGCAAATTCTAGATAAATGATACTTTCATTTACTAGAGTAAACCTTTGATGAAAGGTGAAGATAACGAACAGTGATCAATCTCATAACTCCTATAAGCAATAGAAAATAGATAGTTGGGCAAACACGGACCCCTGGACACACCAGAGGTGGGACAAAGTGCCTAGGAGGAGTAAGCGGCCCCTGTCGACCGGTCACACCCGTTGTGAGCCCTATATCCCGATCAGGTAAACGGAGTTATCTGTAGTCAAAATCAGTGTGCCAAGAACGGCCTAACAATCGGTATGAAACAGGTCAGACAGTAATTGACCCAATGATAGGTTGTATTGACGGACTAGATCGTTATAACGACCATAGAATTTGCGAAATGCTGACTTCAATCGAGACTGTTGAAACCCCTGTACCATCAACGTCTTTGTCAGTAGCTTGCCTCGATTTAAAAACTGACTATACTCAGAACAAGCTCTTGCGTATCGAATCAGTTGACAGATATAAACACCATATACAGGTGATAATGGAATATTGATAAATAAATATGGGAAGTTGACGATGGAGAAGCTGAAATCATACAGTTGAGTTGTCAGTTTGCCGTTAATGTCTACTTTCAATAAAATATCGAAGTATGAAGCAGAAGTGGACGATTCTTTGGTGGTTTTTATTTCGAGCTCACGGGGATATATCGATTCGACATATGAATGAAAGTTATTATTGTTGATAGACAAAACGTCTTCGATATACCTAAATGTACTTTGATTTAAACTTTGATACTCGAACTTTTTTGAGTGAAAAATCTATATACTGATTAGGTGATTTTTATATAATGATTTGGTGATTTTATATATTGCATTGTTCTACCAAGCCCCTATCTTTGCTCCTCACGAAAATATTACAGCTGTCAAGGAGAAACTTCAAACGTACTGTGCCGCTACATATACCAGAAGTGGAGTAATTCAAACGGGATTGTTATGAAATTGCAAAACTTGTCTCAAATCAACAACTTCAAAACGTATTACTTTTCAACACTTTACAAGATCATTCCTCGCGACAAATTCAAGCTAGACTTTCGGCTTCAATAAAAATGGAAAAAGGAAATATTCGTATCCAGTGATCGGTCATTCAAAAAATTACTTTCTTAAACACCACTCTGATTCTACGAACAGGTACTCTGAAGTTGAAATAAAAAATACGCTGGAGTTCCTCATTGATCATATTTTCGTTGTCTTTGGCGTTCAGTTATTCCAACGGTCTGTTGGAATTCCGATGGACACGAATTGTGCTATTTTGCCAGTTGACCTGTTTTTATATTCTTATGAGGCAGAGTTCATTCAAAAGCTTCTACATGAAAAGAAAACATCTCTTGCTGTGGCCTTAAATTCGACATTTAGATATATCGATGACGTTTTATCTAATAACAATAATCATTTTCATTCAAATGTCGATTCGATATATCCCTGTGTACTCGCAATAAAAGACACCACAAAGTCCTTCACATCTGCTTCGTACTTAGATACTTTATTGAAAATAAATAATAAATATTAACTTAACAGCAAACTAAAAAGTCAACTTTAGGACATGCTTGATGTTTTCAATGTGATGTTAATTTGTACAAAAGTACAGTTTAGAAATAGGTTTATCGTGTAACACACAAATATGATCGATTTTGAAGGTTAACTTATAGCAAAATGCGGTGTGCATGTAGGTCGAAAGGTTTGGGTTTTTTCCCCCTTATATTCAGCTTGAACAAATCAAGACACTAAGAATAATATGCAATAAACTGAGCTGAGACACATTCTGTGTATATCAAAAGTATACACAACGGCCTGATCTCTTGGCCAGGTAGATAACAATGATCGTTTATTAGTTCCCCCACATTCAGTGATTCATGAAGAAACCGTACGGTATTAGAGGGGGGGGGGGGGTCCTTAAGCACAGCAAGAATTGTTTCCGGTCTATCATTCTGCCATCAAAAAAAAAAAAAAAAGGCTAGAAGTCAACGTAATCATTGCTAAACTAACACCATGTTCAAAATCCACGCTAGTCAAGTACCCGAATGCATAAAAGCATTATTTCCCATAATTTTTTTTTTTTTTTTTAAACTGTTTCACTGCATAATACCGTTACCGTGAGGAGTTCAAGGTTCCGATCAGTATACATAAATTATGCAAAAAATCTTTTGTATACGACATGTTCGGTAATGGAACTCGGGACGCGACCTTCCTCAGTATTCCCATCTTCGCTAGCCACCCTTGGATGATACAATAGGTATTATCACTTTTTGTCTCATGCAGTTCAAAAGTGTATACACGAATCTGGTAGAATCAGTAAAAGTATTGATACTCGTGGTTTCTATGCCACTTGACTATTCATGTGTGATTCATTGGGTAATTCTGTGTCAATTGTATTATTTACTAACATAAGGAAAGTAACGTGTAAGTTGTTAAAACTCGTCCCCAATCGCTTTATATATTATGAGAATGCTCACTGTTTGTTGTCTTCACCTTTTCATATATGTACATGTATTATACATTAAGATGTGTTCAATTTAATGTTTAAATGAGCATCTACTTACGTCCAGCTGACTTCTGTTTACTGGAAAATCCTTTGTTGGAAGACAAAAAATGAGAACATTTAGATGACATGTATGATCAATTTACATATTACAAATTCAATTAAATATGACTGTATATACATATGAATGTATCGTGATATTGTAGCGATCGGTATACATTGTATAGGGAACTGCCTACAGAGTGAGTTTTTGATCACGGAAGCAAAGCAACAAAGCGCGAGATATGTACTTGGATGGGTGACCACTTCCTGTCAATAACTACTTTTTCTCTCAGTGCAAACTTATGCACGAATCCGGTAGATTTTATTAAGATATTGGTACCTATATTTTCTATACCACTTGACTATAAATGTTGTATTTATTGGGTAAAAAAAATATATCCAATCTACCTTTTAAATGAAGATTTACTTACTTCTCAAAGACATTCGGTTACCAGATGATACTTTGGTGAAAGAAAAAAATGAGAGCATTTTGATTATGATCAATTTACATTATACATACAAGTTATTCAATCCAATATAACTGGATATGCACTAATGATTATAGTTAGAAATAGACTCACATAGTATACATGTCATTACAGTACTTTTACTTTCAAACATTCAGAAATCAAAGACCTTGTGAATTTGTTGTTTCATTCTTAGAATTAAGCATAGTATTTTATCATTAATACACTTACGACTTCTCTGTCCAGATATGCGTCTTTTTGGTGACGACATACCAGTCCCCATTGCTTATAAATCAAAAGAAAAACATCCTACAACCATAGTCAGTTAACAAGATCGTCCAAGACCGCATTCCAACATATTTTAGATAAAGTGACCAAAGAAGATATTTTATAATCTGTCGCTTATTCCTGTCAAATAGATTGTCCGCTAATTATTGTTGGCCAAAAATTCAGAGCAGTGTTTAATTTGATGATATGTAAGTACTTACAGTGACCCGTGAGTGGAGGCATGGGAAGTTGATGCTGCATTGCCTGTGCGGATATTCCTACTTCTATAATTAGAGAGAGATAACTACAGACATGGGCATCAAACAGAGAGGAATACTGCGTTCAAACATTACATACCTCTGTCAATACAAAACACTAAGGCAAATTCTAGATAAATGATACTTTCATTTACTAGAGTAAAACTTTGACACCTTGATTTAAACTTTGATACTCGGATTTGCTTGAGTAAGAAATCTTCTATATGTGTATTGATTGGGTTATTTTTATATAATGATTGGGTTATTTTTATATAATGATTGGGTGATTTTTATATATCGATTGGGTGATTTATCTTAGATAAGTCAGCATTTCAGGAAAATAAAGATTTATTGGACGAAAAGTTTTCATGTTCTATCTCAGAAACCTACAACAAATGATACTTTTAATGTGATATAGAACAAACTTTAATACTTTTGAGTTATTGATAGTAAAATCCTCGCTACTACCATGACTATAGTAAGCTACAAACACCTATTGTTTACTATGATAGCAGTTTCGTTTTCCTACTGTGAGTCCTCCCTCACTGATTTGATTGACACATCTCTGTAAATAACTCCCATCTACTCCTCTGCACTTGCCCTACTCACCTCCAAACCTCAATTGATACAACATATATAGTCATTTCTTGCCACGTACGTACATGTATAAGTATTCCTTGTGGAAATATTGAATACAACCCAAAATACATTTTATGTATTCTTGTCCTTGAAGAAACGTGAAGAGAGAGGAGGTGGATTAAAAACATTCTTCTTCTTTTTTTTCTTTTTTTTTTTTTTTTTTTTTTTTTTTTGTTTGTTTGTTTTTGTTGTTGTTGTTGTTGTTGTTGTTGTTGAGTTAATCGAAAATATCAACTACTTCTATACACAAGTAAAAGGGTCACAATTAGATGTGTAGTATACGTAGCAGTCATTAATGGTATCTGTTTAATTGATACACTTACGATTCATAGGCGCAAACATAGGTGGGGGTGGTGCTCCGCTCAATCCTTATAAAAAAAAAAAGAACAGACAGAGTCAATCAGAGTCAAAGGATAAAGATGCCACTTAAATTACAAATATGTTATACGAAATTACGCATTTTTTTCTTTTGTAGTGAAATAACCGAAATAGATTATATCAAAGATATTAGTCCAATTTTTTGTTCATTTTAAAGACATTTGTACGTGAGGCTGAGTTAGAATATAAATTGTTCACAGTGTACGACGATACAATGTTATCTGTAACACACGTGAAAGTAAAGGTCAAGAAATGCTGACAACCGTGAAAAAAGCTTCATAAATTTTCGACAGGTTAACGATATACAGCAAGGCTCTTCTTCATCAGCTTACCTTGAAAACTTTGAAGACTTGGTCCTTAAAATATGAATTTAGTACATATACATAAGAATATCCTTAATTACATCTAAATCAATTATAAATGTTCTCTCATCCATTTAGACGTTTTTCCAACAGGCGTATATATATATATATATATATATATATATATATATATATATATATATATATATATATATATCCAACGATGACTAAGTACACATGATCCACATTTAATCAATTACACTTAGCGCTTTCGCCGTTTAGTTCGGCTCTTCAGAGTGTAACAAGTTTTACAAAAAGAGTCATATATATATATATATATATATATATATATATATATATATATTGCTTTTGCTCAATGAAAGATAAATGTGTGCAATTCATACTATCCGCCATCACTTGATCCGCGGCGTCCACCTCGCTTGGGTTTGCTTTCGTCTTATCGGGTAGTGTAACGACCATAGACGTCAATTCTGTCACAAACTGATACTGAAAACATAACAATGTAATAGTAATGTTGGGGGGTGTCAATTGTCTAGCCTGTTTGATATTACTTTTTGTAGAGTAAACCTCATCAATTTGCCTCTTTCTCATTTTTATGTGTCATTTTGAATCTACCTTTAGAGAAAGCTGAAGAATTTTATCCTCTAATTTCTTTATCTCTATTTGTGAATCAAGTGCATCTTTTTCCTTTAGTAGTTGTTTGATAGTCAAGTACGCCCACAGTTTCTCCATCATGCCGGGATTTCTAGTGGTTGTAGGTGGCGTGGTAGTTGGAAATGGTGGGCGTGGAAATGGCGGTGGGCGCGGCCATGGCAAAATAACACACGTCATTGGAGGAACGCGTAAATTGACTTCTTCCTTTTTACTCCCTGTCCCATTGACGACCATGCCCGATTGCAGCTTCGTAATGTCTTTAACTTTTCCAGCAACAACCATTTCAGAACCTTTAAAATATGTGTTGAATTTACTGTCGGTAACTGTCGTATCATACAACGTCCCGTCAACGTAGTTGAATGAGACATTTTTAAGTAAAACGGTTGATATTTCTTTGTAAAAGCCTGCTATCTGGAGAGCTGCATCAGAATCTTCATAAATTTTTCTCGCAAATCCGTTGTTCTGCGCCGCAGCTTTTTTTACGATATCAAAGTCTGCTCCTCTTCCGAATGCAAGACTGAAGATTGGAATCTCGGCTTCGTTAGCTTTCTTAACGTTTTCTAGTATACTGTCTGTGCGAGTTTCACCGGATGTGGCTTGTCCGTCGGTAAGGAAAACCAGAACTGGTGCACGCCCCTTGTTGCCGTGAATCTTCATTAGTTTCTCAATGCCTGTGTTTAATCCAAGATCTATATTCGTTCCTGAAATTCCAGAATTATATAATTTAGTAGTTTATCTATTGGTTTCAATTATTTAAAATACCTATACATGTAAAGTTTTATGAATACATATACATGTAATGTACTAGTTTTCCCATAATTCTGGGACTTTAAAAATTGCTAAATTCATTGTTGAACTAGTCAATATTTCTATATGACCTTGTTGTACTTACCACCACCTGCATAAGTCCTCTTTATGTAGTTTTTGGCGTCATCTATGTTTGAAGTTGTTGCCTGCACAAATTCGTTTTTCCAGTAAGACAGTCTGGAGTCAAATGCGATAATCATTATTTTATCAACTGGTTTTACGTCATTTAAAATCTTAATCATGGATTCCTGAAGTTGTCTCATTTTTGTACCGCGCATCGAACCACTTTTATCCAAAACAAACACGATATCCATCGGCATTGGATCCATGCCTTCCGGTGCAAGGAAGTGGACAAAATACCCATCCATTACCTGCAATATTAGAAAATATTTCTCAGACAATATCTCAAATCTCTAATAAGATTTTCCTTGGTTGGCTTTCCCTTCCCTCCTCCTTCGTTATCATTTTTATTTCAATTTGAAGAATTTGCAACCAAAAAAAAAAAAGAAATATTAAAAAGATCTCGTGGTAGATTATAATCTTTTGAGTAGGTGTCAACCTAATATCCATGCACTACGAGTTATCCTAAAAGAGCCTACAAATTGACATTTATATATGGTTTTATTATACAAATGTACACTACTAAATTCAAAATAAATCTTATATACCATCTATACTTAAAAGATAATTGACAGATCATTTCTAATGCTTTCTTCATATACATATACCGTATGTGTGAATTTGGAAAATACAGTTATCTCTACCTTGCATAGAAAAACAGCACAATTTTGTTTAGAATTATGCACAGAAGCCAAACTTACAAACCACGGATAATTTTCTGATACTTGATCATTTGGCAACGAAATATCAAAATTGTTGCATGTAGCCTTTCCATCAGTAAACCACCCTATGATTGTTACTGAAAATGTGAAAGTACATTTGTGCTTTTAATATGTGTCCTATTTGTTTAAGGAATGTTTAAGTGTGATTAATAGTGACGAGAGCAAATAAAAATGACGCAGACTTCTATCCTTGAAACTTGCTAATCCAAAATTGATACAATATCAGGTCACATTTTGAATTTCATAGCAACACTGGGTCAGTTCTGTTCCAAGGAGTGAACAAGAGATTAGGTGAATACCGTCAGATATTGATATTCCAGTCACATCTGTATATGTACTCGGTAGTATTTCTCATTATACAACGATTCGTGTAACAAAAGTTTACATTCGCATGTGAAACACGTTCGAATCCGTCAGTGATCAGAATTTTTTTCTCTCATTATTCCCTACTTTGCAATTATTGACACATTCAGCTCGGGTCCCTTAAATAGCACCGCTACACCGCTCTAAGTACATGTAAGTAGGCAGATTTCTTGCATACTATCTCGAGGTCCTTTACTGATATTTGATGCACATTCATATTTCTGATGTTTTCGTCCTTTTAATGCATAAAACAACTAAGTGCAGTTACTGAGAATTGTAAGAATTACCAAAATATCTCCTGCATTGTCGCTTCTGTCTACATCGTACTGAACGACAAACTGGCCCGAGATCCCGGACATCTGTTCGGCTTTGGATGGTTCGTATGAAATGAAGGCTTTAGTGGGAGTAATCCTATCGACAACAGCAAGCTCGTTTGTACCTGGAATAAGAATCAATCGCTACTCCTTCAACATGTCATCCGAACTAATGCCATGCATGTGTGTGTAGAAACTTTGTATGCAAGTACTGCTAGCTACAGAACTGTCCCAATATTTTCTCGGAGAGCAACAGTTCTGCAGCTAAAGTACTGCAAGAAGGTACATGCATACACACACATGCCCAAACACACACACACACACGCACGCACGCGTACAAACACACATACATTATATGAACATACATACATACATACATACATATAGATACATATATATCAGAAGGTACCTACCTTGAGGGCCCTCAGTAAGCAGGACATCCTTTATAGGTGGAGTCCGAATAGTTGTGATTTTCCTTGATTCTCTGATTAAAACATTTATTTTTAGATCATCCACCACCTGACCCGGATCTATGTATATAACATGGTCGTACAAGCCATTTTTTCTTCTCAAGAGTTCTCGGTATGTTAACTCGAACGTCACTTTTTCTTTCGCCGCCACATTGACCTGTATTTGAAACTTGTTGGTTTCCCTAGGCCTGACAAAATAAAGATTCGCGGTTATGCATGACAGTGCCGATTTACGGTACAATGAAATCAATGCTGATTTACCAATTTTGAATTGACAATGGATAACTTTCTCATTCTGGTACTGAATTAGCCACGAGCTAATTAAATTCAATTAATTCTTACTTGGCTACAATATGGCCAGCACTCTGTCCTTTCGCTTTCGCAGCTTCAAATTCCTGCTTGGCTTGTTGTTTTTCTTTTACTTTTCCATGTATCTCCTTGCCATTTATTGTCCTTCAATATTCATATAAGAATTTATATACAATCTTCAAATTGTTATTCTGTTCTGTTTAGATTATATAGTTTTACTTACAGTTTAAACGCTGTGATGAAGGCCTCGTTCGGGAGAGTGAGGTCGAACTCAGCTTCGCTGGCCACTGGTTCCAGATTCACAACTTTACTGGTCACCAAAGTTTTAGCAAAGCGATAATCAATTTCTGACGTCACATGGAGGTAATAAATCTAAATGGCGAGTACACAGAATTAGTAGATACCGTGAAATATTTTTATTTCTTATTGGCCGAGTTTTCGAGGGTTCCACGTCTGTTTTCCCATGGAATTTAAACCCCAACGAAATATTCAGCTGTCTGTAAATGCATTTATTTAAAGATAAAACGCAAAAAAAAAAAAAAAAAAAAAAAACCAAACCGAAGCCTGTATATGAATGAATTTTTAGTCTACATGGACCATATAGAATTCACCAGAATGTTGTGTTATACTATGAATAGACAACACTTTTGTGGCAACAAGCACTCTAGAATTACACTGGATATTTCATTACTGGGGAATGGACTTTATGACCGATTTCGACATTCGATTTATGTTACACAAGATGGAAATGCGGCAGATGCGCGGGCACAAATCAGTAGAATAATATTGAGAATAAATGGTTGGTGTTTTCAATTATCATTAGAATACTAAAAGTCTTCTACGTGAGAATTCGTATCAATTGAATACGAAATCGATATATTCGGTCCGTAAGACTTTAAAAGTATTGATCATTAATTAGGACAGTTACAGTCCTTTGATATTGTACATAATATTACAATTGCAATATATGGAATAATATCAATGCAGTCACTAGCTCTGCATGTATAAAGACAATCTGAAGTACCTGTTCGATTCATATATAAAACAAAACCAGAACAGTCGGCACTTACTTACTATTCATTCACTAAAGCAAAAAAAAAGTGGCTGAGGGTATAACCCACAGACCTGTCATACATGTAAATTTAAACTTCGGAGAGAGATAAAAAAAAAAGGGGGGGGGGTAATGGTGGGGAGGTTAACATGTACATCAATTTCAGACTAATTACCATGCAAACCAAACACATAAGACGTCAGCTTGACTATAATGACTAAATTTCCATACACCTACAATCTTACTGTCACAAGCATCAACATGAAGGTCAGATTTATGACGAATATTGCCGATTAACACGCTGTCTAGGAATAAAAATTACGCGCTCTGTGGATTTACTCTTAATTTAACCCCGGTTTTGAAAAGGGTTCATTATATCTAAACATCAGCAAATTTACATATTAGTCACTGCCAACTATCTGATTGGCAGCTTATATTGATATGTTAACAACTCTCGGTCATGTAGTGGTTGCATCAAACGCCTGGGGCTTTACTCTGGGTGTGACAGGTGCTTGTTACAATTGATATACGACGTTTTTGTTAGGTAAACATTTTTAAGGGATATCAAATCAACTATATGTATTTGGTACCAAAATATTATAGTTGATGTCATTCTAACAAATAAGCTAATGATACTGATTAAATTGAATGAAATTTCGTCTAATGTTAACGATGGAGAACATTTGGCACGTGACAAAATTTCAAATAAATATGCATGATATGTACATGTACGTGCAATTATATTTTGAAATGGATTGACATTATTATATTATTCCATGAAATACTCTTTTTGTAAAACTGAGAAAATACATATACAATATACAATATTGATCCAAAGAAATTGTTCCCAATCGAGAACGCTGAAAATGTAGTTTTAAACATTAAAATTCTTAATTATTCGTCTAGAAAGGTTTCACTCTTGTTGACACTGGATAGTTAGTTTTAAAGATTCAATTATTTTAGGCATCTAATACTTTCTGGCTGGGAACCACTAATAAGTTGTTGACACAGAGCTAAATTAACAACAGTGCTTTAAATTCAAACAAATAAAGTACCAAATTGTTTTTAAAAATCATTCCCTCTAAGATAAGGAACATGTTAGGTTATAATTCTTGGAGGAAAGTAAATTATATGGTTTCAAAGTGCAGACTCGACAAATTAGAAAACAATCTTACTGTCAGATGCTATTGGGAAGTGGAACTCGTTCAGTTTAAAAACAAGAAAAGCAACCTTTCTCAGTAAATTCAGGAGAAGCCAAAAAATATTCAGAACCTTCTCAGTATTTTTCCACAGGTGGGCTCGAAATAAATATAACCCACACTAAATTACAACACATCTGCTTACTTCATAACAGTTCATACGTACAGACATGTACATATGTACGTAATAAGACCGTCTCTACCGAATATTCTTGTGGCAAGCGAGAATTAAGATGATCCGTTCAAGCGAAATTAGAAATAATCCTACTGATCAATGAAAGTAATATTCATACACGTTTTCTGCTTTGGGTAAACGATTCTTTACCTTACAATGATAGCTTAATTTTATTCTGCAGTTCAGAGTTATCAATGAGTGTAGTAGATTTAAATGATTTCCATACAATGTCTATTTCATATTACTAAGTTACAATTTCTATATACATGTACAAGTATTTGTTCAAAAGTATTGATATTCGTTTAAACACTACTTGTATACATATTTTTTGTACTTTTGCAAAAATTTCTCAAATTTCATTGAAATATCTTTATCATAATTGTAACGATATACACCATGTGTGACTGTATTCTACGAAAAGAACCCGTAAATTCTTAGAACTTGGTGGTGTTTTTTTTTTAACCTTTTGCGTATATTTATATAAACAATAAACTATGATAAATGAACTGTTTGGATCACCCTCGTACATATATCGGGATTAAAGTATACATACACCGCTTTATCCGGAAATATTTGATAAAAAAAAATATCTATGAGATAGGCAATATATATAAATATACGTTCATCTGAGACTTCTATTTCAAATTCCTACCTCTGGTGGTTTTGTTTTCTGTGAGCAAACGAAGCACACTAACAGTATCCCCACAAACACGATTCCCTGACTTATCCCCATCTTGTGGAATAAAACTGAAGTTCTCTAAAACAAGTTAGACTATATTTATATGCAATGATTCTACACGCATTCGGTTTCCAATGATATGATGGAGAGTAATTGACGAACGGAAACCCCCTGGATGTTCTGCTGACGTATCACGTGTCACGCTATGTAAATATGATCATTTATTATTTACCTAGTGTTTAAAATTGTTTACAAGTTCTTTCTCACGGAGTTTTCATATATGCGTTGTAAATCTCCAGTATATATATCAGAATTAATTATATCCTGCCCAGAGGAATAATTAAATTTAAAAACAACACCTCAGTATTAGGAGACAGTTTTTTAAAATCACGATTTATTTTGATATACTATGTACTGAGCGCGAATGTGCACACCTTAGCAGAATAATTTTCAACCGAACAATGTGGGTATGTCTCTTATTGCACATTCTATTCATTAAGATTGATTTTTTTTAAATTAAGGTCACCTGAAAAAAAAGCTTTAACAAATTGATTCACTTAAGTGAAAAATATTTTATATAATTTGAATAGGTTTGTGGATATTTTCATTAAATTATCTAGGTGGAGTAAATATGTTTACATTTAGCTTAATGTTATGTTTGATGCTTTTATTTATACTATAGGAATTTTGTTTTTGATATTATAGTAAACTCTAGTTAACTATAATATTTTTGTTAAGGTCACCTCGCTTAAACTATAAAGACTCCATATAAGCTTACCATATGCCATACAGACCCAATGATAATAATTATTCAATACTTTAGTTTTCACATCCCCCTTGAAAAACAGGAGGTATATTGGTTTGCTCGGTCGGTAACTAGATGTTGTCCATTCTTTCCTAATGAATACCAAACTTGGTGTACGGACAGTCCCTAAAAATTAGTTGACCCCTATTGATTTTGAGGTCAAAGGCTAGAGGTCAAATTACTCCAGATATTAGTTTGCGGGAAAGACTTCAAAGTTGGGACAATGATACCCTCCAAGAAGTAGATAACTAACACAATGTCAAAGATCATAGGTCAAGCTATTTCTGAGAATCTTTTGCTGAACAGACATCAAACTTGGTATACTAATAATCCCAATTTTTCACTATTCATTATAGATATCTTAAATGTTAGAATTAACCCCACACGATGGCCATACATTTCTTGTTATGAATGAGGCTTTGAATTCAACATCGAATTTGTTTAGGTTTTGAATGCAGGGTAACCTTTTATGACATTAAAAATACAATAAAGATACGCTTTCAAACATTCCTGTAAAAAACATTGTATTCGGCGAAGCAGAAGTATATGTTAGGTTTCCGTCAGTCTGTGTGTCTGTCCGTGTCTGTCAGCCCAGCGAATCAAGTTTCCGCACTTTTTTTTTGTCATGCTTGCAGATCAATTTGATATTTGGTACATTGCTTTACCATGACAAGTTACAGATCAAGTCCATTTACTTTTTTGGCTGAGTTATAGCCCTTGAACTTAGAAAATATGGATTTTATTTTATGGGACCTGGGTTATTCCTGTGCATAAACTGTTGACGTATTATTATTCACGCAAAATATTACGCAGACGACTTGACTTGGGGTCGGTAAGGGCTATGCATTACGCAGACGACTTGACTTGGGGTCGGTAAGGGCTATGCATTACGCAGACGACTTGACTTGGGGTCGGTAAGGGCTATGCATTACGCAGACGACTTGACTTGGGGTCGGTAAGGGCTATGCATTACGCAGACGACTTGACTTGGGGTCGGTAAGGGCTATGCATTACGCAGACGACTTGACTTGGGGTCGGTAAGGGCTATGCATTGCTATGCAATATTTACAGAATGCTTGTTTATTTTGTTGTATAAGAATACTGGATTGACACTTTGGTCAAATACAGGACTTTATCGTGTGTTCACACCTGTTCCTATAATGATGAATAGAGCTGTATATAAAACTGTGTTCTGCAGGCTAACAAATGAAATAATGATATAATATATCAAGCTATATTTGTGAAACGTGATCACAAACTGAGACATATTGACGTTTTCCTTTGGGTTGTTAAATCAAATTTGCTCGACACATTTTTCATATATATCATAAAAGCTATTTTTCGATCATGAAAAGGGGTTCTGTAAAACTTTCGAATGGTTAGATTATGGTTTCCTTATGGTTATAATTCACAATTGCTGAGTGTTTTCATTGTATTCTAACATAATCTTCAAGAATCGAGAATCAAAGACAGCCATGTCTAACCCTGCAAATGATAGAAATATCAAATTGAATTTCTTAAAGATAAAGACAAACGACTTAAACTTATTGTATTTACCGCCAATCATTACAGAATGTAATTCACTATTTGATTATGACGCCATAAATACGTAAGTTAAGTTACGAGTATTTGCATAGTATTTTGAATTAAAAAATATGTAGCACCGGCCTCGAACAAAATTATATTTACATAATTTGAAAAGTACACTGTAATATATAACACACATCAATTTAGTGATATTTGATGCCTGTCCTCGCCTTTTTCCTGAAGAAAAGACTGGAGTGAAATTGTTTATTGCCTTGTGGTTTATACAAATCAGGAAAAATCGCATGAATACGATTGATTGGAATCATTGTTTTGTCTCAGATTCCGTAGCGGTTTTTATATGTAGTGTGTTCAACGAGATCTCGATTTCTGCGTTAACTTGGGCATCTTTTAGATATGACGTCACAGCCAATTGCGTTACGTTACGAGGCGTTAAGCGATGAAACATTAAGCGTGAGTTTCGAGGACTTGCGTTCTAAAGTCAATTTTCAAGAATTCAAAACAAGCACATGTAACTATCTTATAGTGAGATTAATGCAAATAATGTGAATTTCGATGACAAAATTGCATTCGGTTGTTCTAATGATTCGAGAACATCCAACAAACTAAGTAAATATATACATAAGGTAGACGAAATACCCGATACATCATACTGTGAATTCTTTGGACATTGCCTTCCACCACCAACTCCATAAATTTAATCCAACAACTCATGTTTTTGGTATTCCGATATTCGCCAACAACATTATGAAATTGATCTTTAAATTATTAGGTATATATTTTTTATCAGAAATAAATCGTAATTTAGACAACACTAATTTGTATACAGGAGATGTCAATCGGAACCCCTCGAAAGTCTTGCGCACTCGAGTGCACGAGACATTCGAGGAATTCCGATTGCAAGAGATGTCCAAGTAACAGATAATTTTCTTAACTTCTTTTTCTGAAGAGTTCCAAAATTGTACAGTTCTAATACAAACTTCCGGCAGAGATCGTCTGCACCAAACCAAACTATTCCATGCAGGCATTGTGGGATAGGACATTCCCGCGAACAGCTTTTGATAAAGATGGGGATAGGGTCATCAGAAAGAAATGGCATCAGCTGAACAAATTATACTTTTTTCATAGTTAGTTGGTAGTAGGCACATGATATCTCTACAAAGGCACGAAGTGCAGTGACTAATTCCGACTTGAATTCATAATTGATTCTCAATCTCAGTCTCGCATGTGTTATGTTTAAATCCATGTTTTTTCTTGAAGTGAAAGTAGAAAAGTTACATATGATCTATATTATTTTTACTTCAACGTTTTACAAGTTTAGCTTTTGAAAAAAGCTTAGAGAGTCAGCCACTGGATTTTTATCCTTGTTGGATTGTGTTTCAGCATTAAACAAACGTTATTATTGGGGGGGGGGGGCAGAAATCATCTTTTCCGCTTTTATTTTCATAGTTAAAGCAATACAAGCTGTATAACTGACGGTATTTTTTCAACTATCCAATTATTCACCAAATAACACCTACCGGTATAACTAATATAATCCCCAAGATCTGAAGAAAAATTCTGCAAAATAAACAAGGGAATATTGTTTGAGAGCACACCTACAATGAACGTTTCGTATAAACCGCCATTGTGTCGTATACACGGACATGGGAACGATGATTGCCGAACATAATCGGGTTGCTGAGACCGAGGCCATATATTCAAAGACGGAAACTGACGCGGGTAACTACACGTTTCGTGTCGTTTGTTTTAAAGTATTACGTTGTTTCATGAATGACTAAAAATACTATGTAAGTGTAAAAAGGTAATAATTACGCAAATGTGCCACTCAAATGAAATTTTGATTGTGAATTTTCTATAAAATTGGCATGTTAAACTGTTTACAAATCTAACACGTGCTCAGTGCCTCTCTTTCGCTTTTTCCGAACTGGTGACCTCCAAGGACAATGCACATTGGAGGTTACGAGCAGGAATTACTGATAGGATGACAATGATTCATGAATTAACATTTTCTGCTAATTTGACGGGTTTATTGCTTCAGATTCACTCTGATTCTATTAAGTTATATTATTCAATCACAATCACATATACATGTATGTTAGCTATTTGTTCTTTTATTTTTTAATTTATTTACCGTCAGTTACAGCTTGTATTGCTTTAAAATAACCCGCGTTTCTGGACCGGGTCCGTGGGACATTCTAGCTATATTAAAGCCTCTAATTGACATGATTAAAAATGAACATTTGAAATACAAATTCTGGCAAGTTTTGAAAATGCATAACTTTAAAAATCATGAAATATTTAAGAAAAAGGGTGTAAAAATGGATCGTCCGTACAGGTGCCTTGATTGGTAAAATGCTTTTAAATGTAGAATACACCAATATTTCGCTGCAAATGTACATATGAACGTAAAGATAAAACTCCACGAAATAGCTTCAGGGGCCAAGCATCATATACAGGGATTTTATTTACATTTATATGCTTCGCTGCGTAAAACACAGGTAAGAACTGCGAACCAGTTAAATTTGACGAGTTTACATAAGGAGGTATGCTACACCAGAGTAATTTGATGTAGATGAAAAGTGGAGGGTATGTACAATAATATTTTGAAGTTGAAAATTTTCAAATTTACTTTATTTTGTCAACAACAAAAAACAGTTTTAGTAGAAGGTAATCTGGAAAAAATTTAAGATTCCTGTTGGACTCGAACCTGCGACCTACAGTTCAGCAGTCGGTATTCTAACCTACTGAGCTACTCGGCTAAGTATTTGAATGAAAAAGGAAAAGTCAAATATTGCTGATATCGATTTTTTCATCCATGTTTTTAAAGGAAGTCAGCCATTATGACGATGTAGAGTACGACCTTAAGAACCTACAACACTGCCAGTTTACGTTGAAGGTTTCTATGCAATTACTTTTCCATTTACTAAAATGTTCTTATTTCTACTGATATTACAGATATGATTATGGTGTAAAAAACAAATTTTAATCGTAAAATCAATAAAACGGAATTCTTTAATTCGTAACAAAGTTCTTAGGAATGACGTACTTAAAGATTACCTTCAAAGTGGGAACCAGTTTAATTTACACCAGTTATAATTTTTATCGAGCGAGGAAAATAATGTGTTCGTTTTGTAAGACTTTCTTATTTTAACTGAAAATACAGATATCTGTTGTAGACAACATATTCTATATTTGCAAATTAATGCACACAGATCACAGAATTCTTTTTTACTGCTACGAAGTGATCAAGAATGACCTACTTCAAGATCACCTCAATGCCCACAATTCCAAAGAGCGCATTTGAAGTTTTTCGTATGATAACTAGTCAGCCCGAGGGCTGACTACTTAAGTTTCCTTTTGTACTATATACATGTACTCGAATTTCGTACCTTGCAAATTTAATTCATTTTTGAAATCTATGCTATTTATTAAATGAAACCTCTGTAATTAGGCCGAGTTGTAATCGCAGATATACATTATCCCAAATTGGTATGTGTTTTGTGGTAGTGTCTCTGTGTAAAGACGCAGAGGACTATAGGTAGTATGCGTTACGATATTCCGTATCATGACGTCATGCATATAAATTGCATGCCTTTTTGCGAGATGTTTCATTCAAAGTATATTTGACCTTATTGAATTTTACCCCAATTTAACCGTTAAAAATTAACTTGATTTTTTTTGTTTGTTTGTTTTTTTTGTTTTTTGTTGGTTTTTTTGGGGTTGTTGTTGTTGTTGTTGTTGTTGTTGTTGTTGTTGTTGTATTTTTATTTTGAAATACAGACAGATTTGAATAGAAAGTTTCATACTTTAACTAAACTCATTTCATTTACATGTATTCGCATTCATATTTCCCTGTTTTATCATAATAACCGAACAAGGTTTATGAACAGCACAGAGAGTGTTACTTCAGTCATTAACGTCCATTCAAACATCGCAATGCTTAGTGCAGGGGAGGCTCTCACTCACAATAAAATGAATTCACGTTGTTTAGATTTCGCCTTGAAGTCGTGGCTGGATCTTTTACAGAAGGTGGCACATACCGCAGGTGTAGTTGTTTGTTTTTTTTTTACTATGTAGCATCATAAAGTAATACATAAAAAGGTGACGATAACGAACAGTGATCATTCTCATAATTCCTATAACGAATACAAAATTAAGAGTAGGGCAAACACGGCCCCTGGACATACCAGAGGTGGGATTAGGTGCCTTGGGAGTAGTAAACATCCCCTATCGACCGGTCATGTATTATTTATAATCAAAAACATATTAGTGGACTTATTCAGTTGAATGAAAATGTATGGTTATCAGTAACTTTCCAGATTTTAGGATAGATGGGATGATCAGTATTCAATAGAGCACATGGTAATCTGCATAAACATTTTCCTAGGTACATGCAATTGCCAAAAACTACCATACGATCACTTTTTGAGCTGCTTAGAAAACGTTTAACATGTATATCATGTAAATGATTAGAAATGTATTCGACACAGATATATCTTATCCAAGAAAATCAAGCGGATTGAGGGATCAGATCACATCCTTACTTTACAATTTTATCCAACACGTTAATAAGATGTAAGAAAAATAACTACAATACGTACTTTTAAAGACTTCAAACAAGCCTTTGACACTGTTTGGAGAAAAGGTCTGTTGGGTGAACTTTTCACATAAGGCATAAGCGGCCAATGCTTCAAGTATATTACAAATATACATTACGGACTTAAATCACTCATAATAATAAATGATAGGTCAACCGATTTTTTTTTTATTATTATTATTATTTTAAATGTTGGAGTTCACCAGAAATAAAATCATCTCCATTTTTATTTTCTCTGTATATCAACGATTTAGAAAATTTTTGCTGATTATAATTTTGTCAAGTTACAAAGCTTTACTACCTACCTACCTAGTCCTTGTTGCGCCCATGGGCACATAGGGCAAGGACTAGTTTCTTCCATTCCTCTCTGTCTTTAGCAGTCTTTTCAATTTTGCCCCAGGTCATGCCAATCTCTCTCATTTCTGTTTCGACAGTTCTCCTCCAGGTGGTCTTTGGACAGCCTTGCTTTCTTTTTCCTTCTGGAGTCCATCGAAGTGAGACCCTAGTGATGTCATTGATGGGTTTCTTTAAGACATGCCCGATCCATCTCCAGTGGTATTTCATAAATATGGTGCGCATGTCTGAGAATTTTGTTCTTGCATGTAAATTCTTTACTAACTCAATAAAAAATTACTTGTGTGCGTATTTGAAACTTCTAATGCTTTTTGATGATATACTGTAATTTTGGCTGAAATCCCGACGATCTGCGAAATGCTTTGAATGTGTTTCACATTTAATGTACAGAATGGAAACTGAAAGTTGATATATAAAAGACTAAAATATTGATTTTGTTCTCAAAGGAAGACTTTTCTTTCATTACAACAATATGAGTGTAGAAAATGTTAAAGAGTTTAAATGCCTAGGTGTTTTTTTCTATATCTGGCTCCTTTCTAAAAAGCTAGAAAACATTCATGTGACCAAACGAGAGGGGGGAAAAGCAAAATATGGGGTAATCAGGAAAATTAGGCAATTTAACCTTCCTATCGAATGTCAGTTAGAATTGCTTGAAAAAATGATTATGTCAGGGTTTTAGTGTTTGTTGGTTTTTTTGGGGGGTTGGGGGGGTTGGGGGGGGGGTATATATATATGGGGGTTTTGAAAGCCTTGTTAGTATTGAGAGTTTTTTTTTTAATTATATCGGAAAAGTAGTTATACATGTAGCCCAAGTCATATGGTACAGTGTACATGTATATGGTGAAACAAGACGCTCTCCGATATCTGTCATGGTGTTTACGAGAATGGCATCATATTAGAATTAATCAATTAACCCCAAAAATAAAAACACGGACATTTATTTCGATATTTTGCCACTTATTCTGAAGTGGGAAATGGTATCAACTCATTGATCAGTAGGAAACATAGACTTTTTTTATTTTACTACTGCTGGATGTTTAATATTGGAATGATCAGTTTTTGTGTAATCATAATCAAAATGAATTAATGTTCCTGTTAAATAAAGACTACAGGACCAATCTATACAAAAACAGGATTCCTGAAATAGATACTTAATCTTAAAAGGGTCTGTACAAGCTTTTAAATCAAAATTTAATGTGAAAAATACAATTAAAGGGAATTTCCACTTAAACTCTGGAAAATACTTGTGAAATTCCGAACTTAAAATCACTGTCTGTCAGTCGAGCAGGGATATGGGCAGGTATACCACTAGATGAAAGCTAACGCGCTTCATGAAAAGTAGGCCGCGTTGTGAAGCGTAACAACTCATCCCTCATGTATTTATCTTATATTTACATTCTGCTCCATTTCTGTAGGAATTCCACGCTGTTAAAATACACGTACTATATTCATCAAGAGTTGTACGCAAATTATTCACAAATGCATCGTATTCATGTGGAAATGGCTAATATTACAATCAAGGCAAAACTATACAGCTGAAATTCAGTATATAAACTGTATATTGTCCAGAGTGTAGTGCACTTTCTCACATACAAAAGAACTATGTTAACAAACGCTATTTTACAAGACAATTTTTTTTTTATTTTCAGATCTTATGTCAAAACCAAATTTGAAGTCACGGAAAAAAGCAATGTACAAATGTTTATGATAAAGATGTATGATTTAGCCTGTCCACCATGATTTTAATGATCTTTTTTTTTTTAAACTTTCATACTATGATCTTGCATAACTTGTATCTCCGAGAAAAAATATGTGATTGTCCTCGTGTACAAAATGTTATGAATGGTTTTGAGAGAACAGCATTTAAAGAATAAATATGGAGTTTTATGACCAATTGAAAGGTCCATGCTTATGATCGAGAACACCGGAATTTGAAACATTTGAGGTTTATTACTGACAAAACACTGGCACATGTAAGTGTGTAATATTTAGATATCTCGGTGCACCGGTAAACACTGGTAAGTTATCTCAGTGCACCGGTAAACACTGGTAAGTGTGTAATATTTAGATATCTCAGTGTACCGGTAAACACTGGTAAGTGTGTAATATTTAGATATATCGGTGCACCGGTAAACACTGGTAAGTTATCTCAGTGCACCGGTAAACACTGGTAAGTGTGTAATATTTAGATATCTCAGTGTACCGGTTGTAGTCACGGTATGCCAGATAGCACGATGCAGAGCCCTCATTTTTGAAATGCAGACTTATACCCTGTGCTCATAACTGTAGCAGGCGTCTTTATCGCGTCAACGTCTTTCGCAACTCGTGACCTTGACATTCACCCCTAAAGGCTGGTGCTTGGCGAAGGTACATATGTAGAGCGGCGTTGGGATCGATAATCGAACCAGGGACAGGTTCTAGAAAATAAATCAGCGTGTAACTGTTTTAAAGTGCATTGTTTCATTGGTTTAAGTTATAATTATTTACAATACTTTCTTTCGTTTGCATAAAAGTTATTGTACAGAGGGGTGCAATCTGTACAATAAATTTTATACAAACGAAAAAAAAGCATTCTCTCACAAGAGGGCGCGTTACCCAAGCTTCACTTACAGTGCGAATAGCGCACGGAACTCTGGGTAGAAAATGGTAACAAAGTACCGATTACCATGTAAAACTTATACGGTACCAATTTTGATGCACTAGATGCGCATTTCGACAAATAATGTCTCTTCAGTGATATCCAAGCTGAAATATTGAAAATCCGAAATAACAATAAACTTGTAAGAACTAAAAAAAAATCTGTGCCAAAGATTGGAGTCAAATTCGTCAGGATCAGAGCTATGCATGAGGGAGATAATCCTTAATTTTGAAGTAATGTCTTGTGTCATGAATATTCATAACATCAATGTAAAAATTGCACGTGGTGTGACGTCATAAGTTTGAGGTTGACACAAGTAAGAATCTATACATACGACGTGGAGAAAGGTGACACTGGCTGACTTTTTAGAGTTTCAAAATTATTTGGATGACATTGGTTATCTCATATATACCTGGTAATGGATAATGAAAAAAAGAAGCGAGGATTAGGGATTGGGCACAATAAGTATTTCACAAACTTTAGATACATACAACACGTGCTTTTGCAGTTGAGAATCATTACCATCGATGTGTGAGTGGCGGATTGGGATCCCCCTCCCCCTTTTCGGCCACTAATTCACAAGGCATTACATGGTTAAAAACATTCAAACCCAGCACAGAACATAAGTTGCCCTATGTCCCCCATGGGACGAAGTGGATTAAGAAACAAAACATATTGAAATCAGAGATAATGCGAGTAAACTCCAGATGGCTGAGTATTTTGGCTAATACGTCCCCCTCCTTTTTTCCGGAAATCCTGGATCAGCCACTGTGTTCATGTACATATGTATGTTAATTGAAAACTTTTATATGTTGCATTTATTATGTTTTCATCATTGATTGATGTTACAAAATTGGTGTTTTCTGTGTTCATAGTTTGGCGGTTGGAGTACTTTCTGATTTAAAGTATGACTAAGAAAAAGGAAAAAGTATCGCAACATGACACAAGAATTATAAAACAAAACAAATCACCATTGTGAAGGATTTTATCAAAGTCACAAATGTTTCTTTGTTTTGGTTTGTATTTTTATGCCCCCCTTTGAAAAAGAGGGGGCATATTGTTTTGCAACTGTCGGTCGCTCGGTCTGTCTGTCGGTCGGTCTGTAAACCATGTGTTGGCTGCTTAATATCTTGAGAACCATTCACTTGATGATAATGATATTTCATATGTGGGTTGGTTATAAGTAGAAGAGGACCCCTAGTGTTTTGCAGGTCCAAAGGTCAAGGGTTAATCTACTCTGGACATAGGAATATAATGTCTGCTCAATATCTTGAGAACCCTTTGCTTGAAAAACATCAAACTTATCACACTGGTACATCCTAAGGAGTAGATGACCCCTATTGATTTTGAGGTCATATGGTCAAAGGTCAAGGGTCAAACTGGACATAGGAATATACTGACCATTCAATGTCTAGAGAACCCTTTGCTTGACAGACATCAAACTTGGCACACCAGTACATCTTCAGAAGAAAATGACCCCTATTGATTTTGAGGTCACGTGGTCAAGGGTCAAACTGAACATAAGAATATAATGGCCGCTCAATATCTTGAGAACCCTTTGCTTGACAGACATCAAACTTAGTACACTGGTATATCTTCAGGAGAAGATGACTCCTATTGATTTTGAGGTCGCATGATCAAAGGTCAAGGGTCAAACTGGACATTGGAATATACTGTCTGCTCAATATATTGAGAACCCTTTGCTTGACAGACATCAAACTTGGTACACTGGTACGTATTCATCAGAAGATGACACCTATTGATTTTGAAGTCACATGGTCAAAGGTCAAGGGTCAACCTGGACATTGGAATATACTGTCCGCTCAATATCTTGAGAACCCTTTGCTTGACAGACATCAAACTTAGTACAGTGGTGTATATTCAGGAGGAGATGACTCCTATTGATTTTGAGGTCACATGATCAAGGGTCAAACTGAACATAGTTATATACTGTCCACTCAATATCTTGATAACCCTTTTGCTTGACAGACATCAAACTTAGTACACTGGTACATCTTCAGGAGAAGATGACCCATATTGATTTTGAGGTCAAAAGTCAATTGTTGAACTGGACATAGTAATATGCTGTCTCCTATATTTTAAGAATTATTTGCTTGATTGATACCAAACTTGGTACACTGGTACAGCATAAGGAGTAGATGACCCCTATTGATATTTAGGTCACATGGTCAATTCACTCTTGACATAGGAAGATATTGCCTGCTCAATATTTTGAATTGATGATACTACTATCAATTAAATGTGTATGTATAACCCTTTTCCATTTTGCACCATGGGGGGCATATGTGTTTTACAAACATCTCTTGTTTAGAATAAATATAGAGTTGTGATTTATGCCTTAGAATTAAATTTTTCATTTGTCTAAGAGTACATCCATTTTTGGATTGGAATGTTATCAATGTTGGGTTATTTCAAGAAGAAAACTGAAATTCCTCCTTCAGTTGAAAAAACACATTTGATATTTCCCTATGGGAAATACAATTTTCGATAATTTCATGAATATATTCATTCGTAATGAAGTAAAGGTGTCACACGACAACTCAAGTCAAACACCGTGTTTAAATCAATCCATGTGAAACTTCTGACACATCTGTGTTTATTAATCTTCAAAAAAAGAAAGCGAAATTTATTTATTCGATGTGAATTACATCATACATATCACTCAGACAGTTTTACTTATACAATAATAATTTAAAGATTTATTGTTTTATAATACAGGAATATTAATACTTCGTTTCCCTCTGGAAATATGTGTACGTTTGTTAACTTAACAACAGTTTTAAATCACCACAGCATGCGTCTTAGGGGGTTAGTATGACGAATATTTTCTCTCTATACACTTCTAAATAATATCATTCTCAGATCTAATGCATCTTCTTTTTGTATTGTTTTTCTTTCCATTCAATAATTTCTTCGTTCTTTCCTGTCTTACACAATGCTTTTTATGAAAAGTTTAATTTTAGTACACCAATTCATTCACCTGAATGTGCTAAATGTAACGCTATGAACTGTAATACTACGGACTGTTAAATAATTCAAAAGTTAGAAAAAATTATATTAATATCCACACTCAAATGATGAATTTAGATGACAGCGGAGTTTATTTTTGTTCGTCTAATGCCAAATGGAATTTTGGTCTGGAATATGATCGATTTATGTCATTTCTAGAAGTAAACAATTGGAATTCGGGTTTGGGTTTTTTTTCGTCGGAAAATATCTTTGATATTCCCCTATGGGAAGTACATTTTTACATGTTTCATTAATTCTTATTGACGTGAAGGTGTTCATGTACAGTGTATATATTTCATCAGGAGAGAGGAGTAATATACATATTTTAATACTTATGTATAAGAAAATATCGACGAATTCGAACCATTCATAAACAGCAAAAGATGGCACTCCTTTATGAACATAAAACTCCACCTGCGAAAATCAAATACCCTCCAATATGTCATTTCTTAAACCACGAATATTTGATCCCACGGAATTATGTGATTTTAAAGTTATCTTTCATGCACAATGTTAGGAACAGTTACACAATCCGACAGGGTAGCTGCCGCTGATATCGATAATTATTCCGGAAAAGGAAATGATCTGGAGGTCAGTATAAGACAAGTAAAACAATAAGTCCATTTTACCCAGTGTTTTATTACAGTTGATATCGATGTTACAAACTATGACAAGATTCCGTTAGATCTGATGTTCAGATAAACCTATCATTTCTTTGTGTATTATCCAATCCATTGCTAACTGTTACTAAATATATGAATATGACAAAACAGAATAAAGTGAACTTAACAAATAAACAATTGATTTCAAGCCTGTTCCTACTCAATCTGATTAAAATTGCTGTGTAGCGACATAACAATAACGGAGCGGATCAAAGATCTTATTTTAATCAGATTGGTTTCTACTGGCATTCTTTCAATAACTAGTCCACGTTCCATCATGCAATGCAATTGTACAGCAGTAATTTGAAATATGAACGACCTTAAAAATCCCCTTTAATATATAGGCATTTCTCCGGAACGTATGTTGTGCGGGTATCGGTTTCGGCTATGTAAAACATTTCAATATTACACAAATCGTGATTTATATGGGTAAAACTTGATTTATATTCGATAATCGTGATATTTATATGCAAAAATCTTTATGTATATTCGATACTCTTATTATTTTCATTCGATGATTTACGCATATTTATATCAAGATTATCGCAGATAAATTAAGATTTTCGGACGTAAATACCAAGATTATCGAATAAAAATCAAGTATTATATGAATTAATTTTTATTTATATTCGACAATCATAATATATATGTGAAAAGTTTGATTTATATTCGATAATCTTCATATTTACATTTGATAAATTTTGATTTATATTCAATAAATATTTATATTCGATAATTTTCGCATACAAATATCAAGATTATCGAAATACAAAGCAATATTTACGCCTATAAACATCAAGAGTATCGAATATAAATCTAGATTTACGCATATAAGCATTAAGATTATCGAATGTACATTAAATTGTTCGCATATAAACATCAAGATTATCGAATATAAATCAAGATTTTCGCATATGAATGATAAGACTGTAGAAGACAAATCAAGATTAGTATAATGTTGCAACGTTTCACACGCCATATTCGGCCTATTGAAAGCTTCTTTTTTTTTTTTAATTAATTGAGCTTTTCCATTCTATTTCATACGATGGTGATTTGGTCCCCTTTCATGCTTACAAACACAAGCTTCTTTTGGGTGTCACCAAAGTTAGTACATGTTTTAATATCAATGTGTTAAAAGGATATTTCTCTTTTACTTAAGATACCAAGGTAATGACATATCCATGTATAATTACTTTGAAAACAACGAGAGCATGGTGTTGTTAAGATTCATTATTTTGGTTTGAGAATTTACTTCACATCATGCGACAAGGATTTGCTTATAGTGTTTAGTTTTTTGTACACTCACCCTCTTCAAATTTCCCCAATATGTTAAAAAAAAAAAGGCCCTTCCGGACCCAATCACAATGTAGTGTAGTGATACAGGCCAAGCAATGCAAAAGTCATTGATGTTAATAAAACAATCAACATGTACACAAGAAATAAAAATTTGTCAAGAAGTTTGGAAAAATCTTGGAATGTCATTTCTTTCGTTGATTCTGTCTCCGATTCGTCAAGGCCTATCTGCGAGATCCCGACTTTCGGTGGCAGTTTGTTTGTTTCTTCCTGGAATGGTATTACGGTGTCATTGTGCTGTTTCTTTTTGCAACAGCAGGAGCAACCTCCATCGCATGTTGCAACAGCCATGAAGTGACCAATCCGAGCCAGCCGTGCAGAGACGACACGATCACCATGGTGATACGTGGCGATCACTAGTATCACGAAGGCAACAGAAATGACACTCAGAGCCAGAACGATGAGTAGAAACACAGCTAAAAACGAAAAATGCAGAAAATGAAATTAATCTTTTATATTTGTATTCATTTGGTTTTTCTCTTAACATTTTTACTAACGGATACTGAAGGTTAATAAAGAAATATATTTTCCCCTTTTTGTACAATACATGAAAGCATGAACTGCTACGTGATTATCTCCCCTTTGAAAGGGGTATGGTCCTTCATTTGAAGAAACTTGAATTCCCTTCACCAATGGATGATTTGTACCAAGTTTGGTTGAATTTGACCCAGTGGTTCTGGAGAAGATGAAAATATGTAAATTTTACGGACAAACAAAAGGTGATCAGAATAGCTCAGGTGAGCTAATAAAGGAAACACAAATATAGAAAAGTTTAATTCTAGTAAACCTATTATTAATTAGTATTTATAAAGTATAGGGGTTAATACACTTGATTTCATTAAAAAGCTGGTAGAAGAACTAGTTTCTGACTGATAATTTCCTTTTCGATCAAATGTCTACTTGATATTTAATATTAGATAACGATTACAGTTTCATAACCTATAAGGCATTTCTGCATTAAATTTTTCTATGGAAGAATAGGACATTTACTCTTTTTTATTATTATTTGGAAATTTTATGTTTTGACATATATTACGAAATAATTTGATTTGATCACATTCATAATTCAAATAGTGATGTAAGTTCAATATGTGTCATTAACAGTTACATATATGAACATCAAGCGTAGAGCTGGATCGCAGGTTGTGGTCAATTCAAGTAGGTTATGCTCAACTCTATGTATCGATGTACATTTTTGGCTGAGGAATTGGATATAATGACGGATTTTCTGGCCAACCGCGAAAATCACGTCACAAACAAGTTGATTTTACTATGGCACGTTATTTATATTTCTTCGTCTATAAAGATATCTTGTATAATTTATGAGATATCTTCTATTTCTCATAAGATTTATAATAAATTTTATAAGATATTTCATATAATTCACAGTTTATGAGATATCTCATAAAATATATATGATATCTTATAAACTATATAAGATATCTCATAAACTCCGTAAGATATCTACATATTTTCTAAAAACAAGATATCTTATAAAGCTTATAAAATATCTCATAAAATAGATATCTAATAAATTTAGTTTTATAAGATATCTTATAAAACATATATATCTTATATATCATATACGATATCTCATAAACTTTATAAGATATCTTGTAACTTTTATAAGATATCTCATAAAAGAATTTTTATGAAATACCTCATAAGCTTTATAAGATACCTTATCACTTTCATAAGATATCTTATAAAAGAAAGTTTATAAGATATCTTACATATTTTATAAGATATCTCATATATTCTATAAGATATTTCAAGTAATTTACAGTTTATAAGATACCTCATAAAATATATAAGACATCTTATAAACTATATAACATATCTCATAAACTCTATAAGATATCTTGTATATTAAACAAGATATCTCATAAAGTTTATGAGATATCTTGTAGAACATATTAGATATCTTATAAACTCTCTTTTATAAGACATCTTATAAAACTCATTTATGAGCATCTTCACAAGTCAAGGGTTATTGAATATTGATTCGTTACCTCCCACTAACCCTTGACATCAGTGACTATCAAACAGTTGGGCTCGTTCTGATTGTTTCCACAAAAGAGTGGGAACCAATGAGAATGAGGTTCTATTTACAACAATGCGAAGCGAGAGATTCAAATAAAAACAATATTGTCTTAAAAGCAAAAAGGCTTCCAAACTTCATCTACTATCAATAAACGTAATTAGTGGTGTAAATATTACAAATGCAAGTGTTTATCAAAACAGCACTTATGAGATTGCGTCATTTGTATCCATGTACACATTAACAAGATGCTGTGATTTCATTGGATGGTTTATTTATAGTGGATTGTGTAATGGTCTAATGAGCCCCACTTTTATATAGCGACTGATTTCAAGGGTTAGTGCGAGGTAATGAATCAATAACCCTTGAATTGTGAATATGATTTATGAAATATCGTATAAAACATACAAGATATCTTATACGTTTTATAAGATACATTGTATCTCATAAACTTGAGAAAATATCGTATAAAGGATATAAGATATCTTGTAAAAATTTATGAGATATCTTTAAAGAGGAATAATGTAAAAATGACGTGCCATATGTTACAGGGGTTTCGACAGTCTCGTTTTAAAGTAAGCATATCGCAAATTTTATGGTCGTTATAATGATCTAGTTTGCCAATACAACCTATCATTGGGTCAAATGCTGTCTGTTTCATACCGATTGTTAGGCTGTTCTTGGCACACTGATTTTGACTACGGATTACTCCGTTTACCTGATCAAGATATAGGGTGTGACCGGTCTACAGGGGAATGCCTACTCATCCTAGGTACCTAAGCCTACATTTGGTATATCCAGTGGTCTGTGTTTGCCCAACTATCTATTTTGTATTCCTTATAGGAGTTATGAGATTGATCACTGTTCTTTATTTTCACCTTTCATTCATTAAATTTATAGGCCTAGTTATCAATTTTTATTTTATTTTTAAATAAAAAAGTGAAAATAACGAACAGTGATTAATATCACAATTCCTATAAAAAATATAAACTTAAGAGTAGGGCAAACAGGGACCCTTGTTCACATCAGAGGTGGGATCAGGTGCGTGGGAGTACGAAAACATCCCCTGTCGACCGGTCACATCCGCTGCCAGATAAGATAAGTGGTAAGTTATATTATATCTAGGACAAAACAAATCAAACTAAAGCGAGACGACCAAAAGGGGACTTGAATGAATGAATGTTTAGACGACATGACGACACGAAGGACTCCGAAACAATGCAATAATGGTATTCAAGGTCGAAAGTCAAGGTCGCAATAAAGTAAGGCAAATCGTACGCTTAATTAGAACAAGCAAATCAAACTAAGGCGAGTCAACTAATAAATCTCACAGGCTCAAATTCAACAATAATGAAGCTAAAAATTACTTGAAATATGCGAAAACTTTGCTAACCTAAATTTACTAAGGACACTAGCTACTACTGAATAATATTCCTTATTACTAAAGTAATCATTACATATTACTAAGGTAACCATAACGACTTACTGAGGTAACAAACGGTGACTGATGTACTGGGAATATTGTCCGAAATCAGCGACAGGTAAACAGCATAAGCCAGCAATACTGTGAGAGAGTATCCGATTTTCTCCCCGGAATCCACCGGGAGTTTATATACCATTGGAATAAGAAAAGCCATCAGAATCACTGGAACAATGGTGTTTAAAGCGTGAAACATAGGTCTTCTTTGCAATGTTATGCTGAATGTGAGACTTGAAAAAGTTTGGCCTCCACGGGCTTGCTCCTTCGATTTCTCTCCCTTCGCGTCTACAAGTAGCCATTCTCCGTTTTCACTGTAGAATGTCATATCAATTGGATTGGCATCAAAATTGAGGTAGATCTCATTGCTTGTGTATCCCCACGTGCTGACCTTTACTGAACATGTCTGCTCGTCGAGGGGGTAGTAGGTAATGTCAGAGCTGCAGGCCACGAGGTATATTCCCGCGGGATTCCACGTGATGCGGCCACCGCTAGCTATCCTCATTGGTATATTTTTATCGCTGATGACAGAAATATCATCGACCCTAAGAAATACAAGTTTCTAGATATAGCAGGTGATGACCCTTCCTTATATATCAAATACTATTAGTCTCTTTTTCGTATTATCCTTTATTACGATACATTGTTTATAAAATACTAATAGACAGAAATATGGGGTTTTTTTTAAAACTAGATGATGTCATTAATGCACTCTGTAAATTTTTGTCTTGAATATGGAGCACCAAATTAACATAAACTCAAATAATGGAAGATATCTTTATTTGAAGATATCCTCAATTCATTTGATGCGCGCAACAATTCAATTAAAGATTTCTTCAAATAATCAACGCTATCCTCAATTCTGAATTATTTCGCAAATTGAATTGTTTATAGCATTAATAATTCTGCTTAATGAAAGCACACAATAATTGAATTTTTGCTTTCTTCAAATAAACCAATGATATCAACCATTTGCATGCTATAACTCAAAATAAGAGAAATTCAGTTAATACGCACAATAATTGAATTATTGCTTTTTTTTTCAATTGAATGAGTGCGCGGATCGATTCAATTAATGTGCGTATCAATTCAATCCAATTAATACGCGCATCAATTTAATTCAATTATTGCGCGTAATAACTCCAGTTGAATTAATGATATCATTACTTCAATAGATGCGCACAATATTTTTAGAGCGAGCAGATATTCAAAGCAATATTAGCTGTCATTTGGTGTTGAAAATTTTTTGTTGTAAAATTGTGACTTACTATTTCAATGACAGAAAAAATGTTTGTAAACTTTTGATATTAATATATTTGTTAGAAAACCTATTCAGAGGGTCTACATGAAGCAAAATTACATATAACGTTACATTATTGTCTTCCCGAACAAAAACTGATATCTACGTAATGCTATATATCTGATAGAACCAAAATCTTTCTTCGTTTTCTTAGATATATAGATCGAACTTACTTGGCATGTAAAATCATTGAAATGGCCCACTATATGCTTGTAATAATAGTGGAAAAGCTACGTAAAAAGTGAGAGGCCATTCAACAGAAAGATTGTATTAGATAAGGATTTGATAAACATGTAATTATGTAATGTCCCGTTCACTGTCCGCAGCAGAGACATTTACTAACATAATTTATATGTCCCTGACCACAGTGAAACCATAGCAAGTTAATAATGAACATGCGTTTGTTGCACATGTAATTTCTGGCATATCTAATTGTGTCTTAGTCGTCGAAAATATTGATTAAAATTAATATTGACGAATTGAAAATATGCTAAAGATCCCGATCTAAATAAGTTGAGGACTAATATTTACAGAGTTGTTACATCATGACCCAACACTGCATGCAAAAACAAATCAATGCACAAGGGACACATACTGTGAATTCCTAAATATATGCGAGGAATTTACTATCGCGTAATTTCGCGAGAAACATCACTCGCGAAAAAATATTTCTCGCTTTTATTTTTATATTTCTAAAATACATGCAAAACCACTTGATCAACAGTCATATTATTTTTCATTAATTACACTTCATTCTAAGAAAAATTCCTAAACAGACAATTAATTACAATCGGAGATAGTAAATTCTCTATATTCCTTATAACGACGCAATCGCTTGAGGGCCCCAATGTATTGTGCGCCCCCTGTATTCAGGAGGAAATAACCCGCGCTGCGTTGTGAAAAATGTATCCTATATAATGATCTCTTTATATGAATTATTACTCTTTTTATTGATGCATGCATTAATTCTTTTTACAAAGCCGTTGTAAATGATTAAAGATATCTAAATTGAATTAAAGAGATCATCAAATTATTTATACCGAGCTCTAAATTAATTTTCTACAACAATGATGCGCGCGTCAATTCAATAGATGAAATTGATATAATTCCATTAATCCCATTAATTGAATTATTGATATCATCAAATGATTGATGATATCTTCAATTATTTGGGGAAATGTTAATATGGCGCAAATACTTCAACTGTTATGAAAGGTTATTTAAAGTTATCAATATTACTTAAAGCTAACCTGCACAAATGTTTGTATCCTCTATTTTCAAATGAATGATCATGCTAATTTTTGCGAGCAGGTATCTAGTACCGGTATATTCTGTTATGATGAAACGTGTATGATACTTTTTGGATGACATTCAATCAGAATAGCTTTAGATAATACAATATTGGCCTATATATTCCGTAGTTTTATCGATTAACATTGTACAGTATGCAGGTCTACAGATGTCGGAAACTTACGAGTTCTCTATGATGATGGCCGGACGCCATACATAACTCTCGGTGCTGAACAGAAATCGGATGTTGGAGTAGTCTTGGGATGTGGCCGACGTGTTACTCCACGACAGCCTGCTATCGGTCCATTCCTGAAATACAGCGTGGGATATCCTGTGTCGATTAGAATACTCAACAAGTTACTATCAGTTACAATAGCTAGCCACAGTATCAAGTACTAGAGTGTCCATCAGATTTCAGATCCCAAGATAAAATTCAATTTTCTACTCCTAAAGTTTCCCTGATGTTAATGTAGACTGATTTCTCTTTGGTCTTGTTTTTCTTTCGGGGGGGGGGGGTGCAGTTGGAATATTTGGGAAAATGTTTGCAAGTGTGAAATGTAATCTGATATCCCTACAACATGCAAAGTGAAGATAACGAACAGTGATCAATCTCATAACTCCTACAAGCAATACAAAATAGATAGTTGGGCAAACACGGACCCCTGGACACACCAGAGGTGGGATCAGGTGCCTAGGAGGAGTAAGCATCCCCTGTTGACCGGTCACACCCGCCGTGAGCCCCATATCCTGATCATGTATCGTTACAACGCTTTCCTTGTGAGGTTTTTCAGTGATTTTATGTGTAATTCATTATAAAGGACGATATGAAAAGACCACAAAATGTCATAAAGATAAACATGTTTCAAAATCTGGGGAAAAATGAACAATTAATAGATATAATCTTATTTTGCAGTCTGTATGGATACAGAATGAACAATTAATAGATATAATCTTATTTTGCAGTCTGTATGGATACAGAATGAACAATTAATAGATATAATCTTATTTTGCAGTCTGTATGGATACAGAATGAACAATTAATAGATATAATCTTATTTTGCAGTCTGTATGGATACAGAATGAACAATTAATAGATATAATCTTATTTTGCAGTCTGTATGGACACAGTAATAGTACTTGTCCACGCAATAACGATGGATGGAATACATACATGTACTTTTATGCTTGAATTGAAATATATGTAATATGTCTACAATATCATTTTGAAATCTTTAAAATGCCGTTAGTGGTACCGATGCCTTTGATTGATATCACAAATATATAGTTAGTCAATTTGTAGTTATTAGTCAAATTTCTAATTTAAGCCAGCCAATTATATGTATGCAATATGCAATTTCAGTTTTTAGTCATTTATTAGTTTGATAAATGACATATTTATACAATGGTAATTTTTCTTATCCCTTCATGAGTCATGTACAGCAAAGGCAAGCTGTGAATTACCAGAATTGCTTTTTCTACATTTTTTGGGTCGTATTTTAGTGGTAGAGCGTTCGCTTCGTACGGGGAGATCGTGAATCGAGTCCCCGCTCGTGCAATGGTCGCGTCAAACCTAAGACGTTAAAACAGGTAGTGATTGCTCCTTTACCAAACGCTCGGCATTTAGAAGAACTCGGATATGACCTTAAAAACCGGGGTCCAGTATCGCGACAGGCGTTGGCACGATAACGACCCCCCCCCCCCTGCTACGGCCATGAGCGCTCAGCATAGGTCTAATTGTGGTACTACACCTACAGCTGGTGACTATGGTGGCATAGTTCTGCCTACATTTGTCAGATAATCGTATCGACTTGTCAGATCTTTATGTCGACTTGTCAGATTATTATGATGACTTATCAGAAAATTATGTCGATTTGTCAGATATCATGATGACATTTATATGACAGTGCAATTAACACGCTTTGATATTAAGATACTGAGTTCCTAGTCATGGTGATTATTTTCTGACAAGTGGACATAAAGATCTGAGAAGTGGACATAAAGATCTGACAAGTTGACATAGATATCTGACAAGTCGACATGAAGATCTGACAAGTTGACATAGATATCTGACAAGTCGACATAAAGATCTGACAAGTTGACATAGATATCTGACAAGTCAACATGAAGATCTGACAAGTTTACATAGATATTTGACAAGTCGACATGAAGATCTGACAAGTTTACATAGATATTTGACAAGTTGACATAGATATCTGACAAGTTGACATAAAGATCTGACAAGTTGACAAAGATCTGACAAGTTGACATAGATATCTGACAAGTCGGCATGAAGATCTGAAAAGTTGACATAGATATCTGACAAGTTGACATAGATATCTGACAAGTGAACATAGATATCTGACAAGTTGACAAAGATATCTGACAAGTGGACATGAAGATCTGACAAGCTGACATAGATATCTGATAAGTTGACACAGATAGCTGACAAGTTGACATAGATATCTGACAAGTCGACATAAAGATCTGACAAGTGGACATAATTATCTGACGATAGGTGACGTCTCAGTAGGAGTGAAAAATCCCCGACGGGACGCAAAAAAATCAATCAATTACATTCTTTTGGGCAAAATTGTGGATATGTATATAGCTATTGCAAGCTTACGAATTACAATGGTTCAATATTATTACTATAGTGCTTGCGTCAAACGGCGTGAAAGTTTGGACGGATAACATTTCTTAATTTTGCCAAGACATTTCACCATATTTCACTTTCTCAACATTACTATTGATTACTGCTCTTTAGATAATTAGGAATGCATCGATTCTCTATCAGATTGTCTCAAATTAACCGAGATCTATTCTATACCAGATACTCTCAAATTAATCCTATACACAGCGTGTAACTACATAACATCCCGAAGACAAAGAACCTGAAAGTGTACCTGATAGTGTAGCCCCCGGACTTTAAGGGACGAAACTGGCCCCAATTTCATAGGAAATAAAAGTTGTTACGTTGTCGCCTATTTCCGACTTATTAACAGTTAGATTCATACTTCAATGACGCGTGATGCATGCATATTATCACATACGTTTCAGATTGTATAAATATTCGACTATTTAAATGGTGCATGTGTTATTAGTGACAGGTTAAAAGTAATGACGACAAATGCATAAAATTTGATTAGCTGGCAACGAATAAATCTAAAATCAACTAATATCACATCATAGCAGTTTACTACAATATTGTTAATGTATTGAATCACAAAATGTATTAATTTCAATTTCATAACTGCCGTGATGTGAATGAATAAAATTTGAATTCATACACAACATGTAATTTTATATGAATGTTTGACAATTTTTCGACACATCACTCCATTTCAAACTGCCTTAAGACATCATGAAATGCGGGGTGAAATGGTTTGAGAAACTTTGTGTAATAAAACGTGTGATATTAGCATCTTCAAACTAAATTTAAATCTTTAAAAAAAAAAAAAAAAAAAAAAAAGACCTTGGGCCAAATATGGTTCAGAGAGCCCCTAATTCTCTATACACCATTCCAGCACTGAATCAAATTTTAGAAGACATTATCGTGATTAAATCGTGTCGCTTCGATTGACTTAACAGAATCCATGTACACATGTATTACATACATTGTGGATGCAATAGTTGTCCTACCTTCCCCATTTCTATTGATATTTAATACATGGATTTAACATACTCGCGTGAACAATGATAGACAGATTTTTCTCACCAGTGACAGGTACCCCGACACAGACATGACTTGGTTCTTGATATCCTGCCGAGAAAAATGATAATTGAAAAAGTAAATTAATCACTTTTGAGAGAAGTGCAAACTTGATCAGTGAATATTGATTTTGTGAAATACACTCCATCTGTTTATTTTTGGTATTTACAATACTCACAATAGAATTGTTTGTTCTCCCGTTATTTGGACTTAATGTTGCATGCATTACAATGAGACGAAAGAAATTGAGTACTGACCTAACGGATGCTTAAACGTTTGCACCTTACGGAGGGACCGACTCAAAAGTACTGTAAATTACTAACACAATTTGCATAAAATCTTTTTGTATAAAAAACATTTTGTAGGTACAGTACATGACATTCAATCAAAACCTTTTTGTGCAAAGGGTTTTGTAGATGACATTCAATGAATCTGCATGCATAAAATGTGATTCTCCATAGACTCGTAGTTATTAATGGATTTGAAGGTCATTGTACATATCAAACACGCTTTCTATCACAACAAGGCTTATAGATATTTCATAAATTATAGCTTGTCCATACCAATATTAATGAAAATAACACATGAATAGATGTATTTCAAAATTTTGTAAAAATTAATAATGATTATGATAAATATATAAATAAAGAAATAAAAAGGTTTTTTTTAAAATAAAATCCTCTCACCAGATCGTTGACAGTGAGAATCGTCATAGATACCGCAACGTTCGTTCTCTCATTTGGTCGTTGTAGTTCCGAATAAGAGCCCGTGGTAAACAGTTCCGTCCGAAGGTCTGTCTCTAGGGTTCTTGAGTAGGTCGGCGGGCTCCCTCCTAGGCCCTGACACTGAACGACCCGGATAAGACAGATACCTGCATTATTTGCAAGCAATATATATATTCTATGTTGAAGAGAGAAATATGTTTTTTAATGGTATATACAAGCTCAACAAAAATTTTATCTATCTAACAAATAAGGACAAATTTACTTGGTTGATGATTAATGAAGACAAACCAGTAATTGTCAAATTGAGTGAATATTTAGTGCAAACTTTCAGAAAAAGAAGTGATGCTTTAAAACTGCAAAAACCATTATAGTTTATTATTCATATATTGGTATAATACTGATACTGTCCATCTACTAGTATATATACATGATTAGCAATTCATATATGTATGTACTTGTTTCCCCAACATGCTGCATCCACATGCAGTTTGCAGTCTATGTAACCTGTAGTTAATGTTGTAAACTTTCTTTCTTTTTTGATTTTCCTTCTTCATAAACTGTCTTACTGTTATGCCCTCTGGGCCCAAAATTGGAATAAACTTATCTTATCTTATCTATCTATATTTATCTCTCTCTCTCTCTCTCTCTCTCTCTCTCTCTCTCTCTCTCTCTCTATATATATATATATATATATATATATATATATATATATCTGAGTGTCCCAAAGACAGAAATTTGTCAGTTGTGGTGGTTGTTAATTCAGCAGTATTCTTTATATATTTTTTTAAATGTGCAGAGTATGTTGATAGTAGAAATGAGCTTATCCAAAATATTCATAAAATACATACATTATACTAATTTTTCGTGAAACAGTTGAGGCAAATCCGAGAAAAAAATGAAAATAATTTTTGAACATATGCAAAAATTTCAAATTAATAAAATGTTCTGCAGATAATGTCAAATGAATGCTTAAAATCAAAATAAGATTAGTTGTTTATATGTAATGTAATATTGCAGTCCAGTTATATTTTTATCTATTTATGATCGTTATAAAATCTATTTTGTGTCCATTCAATGTCATATTCTTCTGTTTACAAGTATGTTACTTGTCAATAAAAGATAAATTTCTACATGTACATAAATATCTGAAACTATTCTTTTCATCATTCTGTAGAGAGGAGCTCGTGAAGCCCTCACTCAATTCATTTCTTTATAATATGATGTTTGTGATCAGTGCTTAGAAATATACTTAGTATTACTTTAGAGAGATTGCAATCTAATCGTTTGAATTCTTCAAAGATTTTACACGTCAAATGTCAATGTACTAAATCTCACGATGTGACGAGGTCTTTATTCTGTTTGAAGTAAAGCTTTTTTTTCAGTAAAAAACACAAACACTGGTGATTAAGTGATTCTAGTGGCCGAACAATATACTAAGTCAAACCTTAACAAGTCTATTTAAGTTATAGATTTAAACCTTTTCTGCCCAAGATCATTGTTTATTCAAAAGCTGCATTATAGAGACATTTATTGTGGAGTAAGTTGACAAATATTTATAATTATAGTTTGTTCGGGACAATTTGCATCAATAGGAAGAAGTATGAAGAATGGAATAGAACTATGGGAAAAAGCATGTGTTTTTATTTGTGATTTTTTTGATTTAGGAGCAAGACAAATGTTTACCTCGATTTTTTTTATTTGGACTGGCACGGCCAATGTTAATTTTTCCTATTTTTTAACTTGTGTATCTTTCTATAGAAAGGCTATAAACACGCATGTCACTGACATTTTCATTTCTTTTAACATTTAAATTGTTTCCCACCAATTAGGCCTACATGACTTTAAAATTTACGTAGCATTTTAAAAAGTTAATGAGGAGTGACGTTTGAACTTTTTGAAAGATCTGAAGAGTGAATCAAATATTTGGATATTTTACATGTTATTGCAAATAGTCACCAATTAAAATGTCAGTGAAGTTTTAGCAAATTGATTTTTATTTGATGGCTTTTATAATCATTTGTGCATGAAAAAATGAAACCACGATTTACCTTTTAACGGAGATTCTATTTCTCGAAACTATTTAACAATAATATGCATGTCTACATAATGAACAGTAAATGTTTTATGCCCCCCCCCCCCCCGGTAATCGTAGATTCGGGGGAATTTGGTCTGTCCGTCCGTCTGTTTGTCCACACAAAAACTTTACATGGGTCAACATTTAACTATAACTTTTAAACGGATCGTGATAGGGTTTTCATATTTCACACGTGTATGCCATTCCTTTGGTACCAAATGTTTGACCTATGAAATTGACTTTGTAATTTGATCTATTTTTTAAAAAAAATTAATCGTGGACATAACTTTTGAACGGTTATTCCGTGTAAATTTTCAAATTTAAGGTAAATCGTGGTGTCTTGTCCAGAAAAAATGTACTAAACGATAAAAGAAGCAATAATTTCTTCCACTTCCGGAGAAATAAATGGCAAAATCTTTTGATTTCTTGAATTACTCTATTGAGAGAACTTAATTTTTTCCAAACACCCTTAAAATTTGCGTAATTTCATAATTTTACCTTATTAAAAATGATAGAAAATAGTACAAATGACTAAATAGGAGACATATTTCAAGTCCTATAAAATCCAGACCCCCTGCCTCATAAAGTGGCGCCCCCCGTAACCACAATTCCTGGATCCGCCCGTTAGTGCTAGGGCTTTTCATATTTCATATATATCGGATAGGACGTTAAAGAGTTCCCCGTGTCAAGGATCACAACCCCCATGGCAAGCAAAAGATTGTTTCCCTGATTTTCGAAAAAAAGTAGGCTCACTGGGGGTCGTCAGGGAAACTCACAATACTCATAACCGAACATATTTCAGTTAGTTAACCGCCGTAAAATGGCTGAAATATTGCCAGATATGCAGATCAGCGTAAATCCATATATTGTAATCAATCAAACATCAGAATGAGAGTAGGATTGGGAAATTCCACTTAGGGGACAAGATTCGCGGTCTAAGTCGAGGATTTACCGAGTCTAAAACAGCGAATCTCGTCCCCAAGGTGGAACTTCCCCATTTCCCCATTTGAATTCATTTCACCAGAAACGATTCAAAAAAAGGAAAAATAATCTGTTTGAATCAAGGCATGATGATGTTTGATGTTGATTGTAGTCAATATTTACGATTATTATATACTTTCAATTTCATCTCTTCTTTTTTCTTTAAAAGTTTGCGGGCATATATCACACCGATCAGGCGCGTAGCTGCCTATACGCAAATACGCAACTGAGTACACATTATTTGCTAAAAAAAAAAAAAAAAAAAAAAAAGAGAGAGAGAGAAATTATTTTTACATTTTTATGTCATTGCCTTAATTAAGTGTAACTTTGCGCTATGTATTTCCGATTTATGATTAACTCCAATCATCATGTCTATTCTATTGTTTGAATTCGTTTGTTTGGAAAATTGACAGCCAAATTCATGTTCCAGCCAGAAGAGTGGGTTGTGACGTCATCCTTTCTGTGCATAACGTATGCACTACCTAACCCGAATTTCATCTGCATTTGTAATGATAATGAGAAGGGGGGGATGATTAAAAGGCATTTAGGACATAATTGAGAATCTATACATATGATATAGGAACATGATTTAGCACTGTGCAAAAATGTATTTCCTAGGAGGAGACAATTACCCATGTCAACCACAACCTACACTCCGTGGCATAGAAAATAGCCGTAAAACAGAAGATCAGATCGGTCGGACCGCGACGGCCACACGACGCGAATCCTGAGTTAACTATATTTACCTAACACAGCATGGAAACAGTTTTACAGAGAGAGAATGTATTTAATGTTTATCTCACTCTAATTCAAATTCCCGAGGCATCGGCTGAAGGGAATGTAATTTTTGATTCGTGATTAAAGCTTCATATGCCCCATTTAAAAACATTCATTTATTTGAATAGTTTATTAAACCGATCGAATAAAAAGATTTATTAAACCGATCGAACCCACATGGTTCATTCAGTACCTCTGGAGTTATTGTGATTAACATCGAATAATTACGCAATGGTAGAGGGGTTCCGCTAATGTGTAGAATAGTGGTATATATTTATTTCGTGATTCTAAAAAAAAAAAAATCAAAACCAGCGATCAATGCTTGATATGCTTGTCATTTTGAAACATCTTTTTTTTCACATACAGAAAAATTCTAACTCAATTCCAGTACAGAAGATTTACATGTACATTAGATAATTTACCTACATGTAGCTTGTAAAACATTTACAGTTATAAAGTTTAAATACATTTACATGTAGTAGACAAAAAAAATGAGGCAACTGATTAATTTCTACGTTCGTTGCATTAGAAAGAAATGTGATTACGATGAAAAACACATGGATATTGGAAATACATGTATTTTGTTTTCTATACTCGAAATTCTTTAGGTACATGTATACCTAATGCATCAAGAATGAATGGAAAGACGCCAAAGTACGTTTTACTTTTTATTTGCAGACTATGAATAACATGATTAACATGATTTTTTTTAACAACATATGAGAAAAAATACTTTTCATGAAAATTATACTAATCATACACAGTGCATAAAACACGCTTTCTACTGCCCATCCTTTAGATTCACGTATTTCTCCAATCTCTCCATCTCTTTTTGCGCTGTTTCAATCTGTTTCTGGACTCTTTCCTTGTCTCTGTTGTCTTGCGCCCGCTTCTGCTTATTTACTTGAATTTTCTCTTGGGTTACTAAATTTTGAAAAATAAATCAAATTTCAAATATACTGAAACAAACATAAATTATCCTTCTAAAATCTCCAAACTCTTTCAAAAGAATGAAATACCTCGCCATTTTTCAAAGTCCTCCTCCTTTTGGCCGTTCATCATACAAATTGGTGGAATCTTGGATTTTTCGGAGGCTCCGAATGTCAAACTGAAGGCCATTCCTCCTTTAGCTTCCAACAATTCATCCGTCACCACAGGCTGACGCACTAATTGGTATGGTTCTATTTCCTCCGAATCCAAGGCGCCCACCTTGTTGTTTTTAGAGAAACAACTTTGAATAATGCCCATAATCGCTCTTGTTGGGTTTCCAACTCGCAACAGAGAAGACGTTATAGACTATTGTTACGTCACAATCAAATGTTGATTATGACGTCAGACCATTTATTATTATTTTTTTCAGTGACGCAAAATATTATTTAGTTTTTATTCGCACTTTTATTCAGTTTGTGAGTAAAATGTCCGGAGTTTACACATCGATAAATTCTTCAAAAAGAATGTTTGATTCTTATAATTCCAATTCATTCACTTTATTAACGATTGCAAAAATTTGAATAGTTTCCCCGCACTATGTTATTTGTTTTCAGGCGTGTATGAATACATCGCGTTTTCGGATTTATTGATGTATAAACTCTTGTTCAGCTTTATTTTTGTTCAATCAAAACAATTGTAATAAATAACATTGGAATTATTTCAAATTATCTAAGATTATTTGGAATGGCGTATTTCGTAACGGTCAATGGTCGACACAAGGTTTTATCACCAACCTTGGGTACATTCAGTCTATTTACCTTCCATATGTCATCTAGTGATTCAGACTGAAACACAACTCATTATACTCTCACATGACCGGATGCTTCGGACATTGAGAGTTAATTACATGATGTATATTTTTGAGTTACAACGCTCGTCATCTGTTCCATTCTCTGCTATAAGAGCTATCTCAAAAAAAAAAAAAAAAAATAGGGCTTTTAAAAAAGCTAAAGTTCAAAATTGTTAGAAAACATCTGTCAAAATTGTACATAACATTTATTAGACCTACTCTTGAAAATGCCTCAATAATTATGTTAATTTACGTCTGCAAACTAATATAAATATTTTTTCAGTTGTTCATAAAATAGATGAAACTTGTAGATTCGTCTAGTATTGTAAATTTTACCTATCAATTATTATCTTGCAAGACATATTGTAATATTTTGGGAGAGGGACTTGTAAGTTGTTAGAACTTGTTCCCAATCCTTTTGATTTGATCGATAAAATATGTTCAAAACAAAATAAGAGCTATCTTCAACCCCACCCCACCCCCGCAAAGAAATTTTAAATCAGCCGAAATGTAGAATACATGCACATATTAATTACCAAATCGTTATCACGGATTATCAATCTTCCCACAGATAACCACGGAAAAAATTATCTATTCTGGTAGGGATCTTCTACAGGTATACATAATTCAGAATAGTGCAAGACCACAGTATATTGTTTTAGTCAAGCATTATTAAACATGACTGCCAAATATTGATGAATAATATGAAATAAGGCCTCATGAAATAATAATATAATATTAATATATATAAATATGGCCTGCTAGCTCAAGTTCAAAACAGGGAAAAGGGAAATTAAGATTTCGATATACAATAAAAATCATGGCCACCAGCGGAAAAGGCGATTTACTTGTTAGTCTAAACGTGACGTCCATTTTTACACGTGATTTAATCCTATATCTACATGTGTATATATAAAATTCAATTTTTGCGATCCGGGGCCAGATGAGCACATACAATGCTTAATGGAGTGCATATTTATCTTGAAAAGTACCAATTGTCTTTTTCTCTCTGTCAATGACTTGATAATCTATGTCCATCTATACGCATAGCGAGAATTAATAGAATATCTCTTAAATCAATATGGAAAGATTCTAATTTGAAAAGTAAAAGAAAAAAAATAATGTCATCAAATGCTTTATTTACTTTTAGAGATTAACTTATTTTGGTTTTAAGATTGTGTATCCACTATTGTTTATATAAAGCGAAGTAAATGAATACACTCATACAAAACATTCAATAATACTATTCTCTGTGAATGTGCGTGTTAAAACTTTTACTATCAATGACGTGTCTATTGTTTGTCACGAAATCAGACTAACAATGGATTTCTTTTTTTTTTATCATTATTATTGTGAACTCAAAAAAGATAACTGTATACTTCAATGTGATCGTGCTGAAATTTGTAAAACTAATTCTTTAACAGTAACAATTAAAATAATTATTCTTATTACTGACCAAAATTATACTAAGTACATATACGTACTTCAACGTGAATGTGCTGAAATTTAAAAAAAAAAAAAAACTAATTCTTTAACAGTAACAATTAAAATAATTATTCTTCTTACTGACCAAAATTATACTAAGTACATATATGTACTTCAACGTGAATGTGGTGAAATTTAAAAAAAAAAATTATTCTTTAACACTAACAATTAGAATAGTTATTCTTCGTATGGACCAAAATTACAAAGCCAATACACGTACGCGTATATGTACCTCAACGTGAATGCGCTGATTGAAAAACTCATTCTTTCACACTAACAATGAAAGTAAGTACTTTTCTTACTAAATACGCGTATTTGATATCTGTGTTGACTTTTTCAAAATATTACCAAAAATACTGACACCGTAATATAAATATTTCACACGATGTCGCGACATAATATTCTTTATTCATCCCTAGATATGTATACCGTTATAATGAAGTTAGTGAAATGTATTGTATGTATATATAACATGTTGTTTTCCTCTGTAAGATATGCCTATCTTACAATCAATGAAGGTAGACAGGGTAGTCACCGTTTTCTTTGACTGTTCTCCCTGCCACTGTGGAGGCTGAATTCTAATTACACTATTGCGGTATATTTCTATAGAGGTTAATTATCAAAAAGTTTTATCAATATTCTAAATTTAAAGACTATCTTAAAATAATTTAAAGACCATTTGCAAATGAAGTGTTTCAACAAAAATTATTTTTTGGAAAAAAAAGATACATTCTATCTACTCTCTACTTACCAATACAGAGGCGAATCGCTATTTCCATGATGGGAACCATGTAGAGTTAATCGCGGGTCCACTGCGCTCCTATTCTATCTATGAAACAGTTGCTTCTGTTGTAAGGACTTTAAATGGAAAGGTTGGTTGAGAAGTTCGTATTTGTTTCTGAACCCCCACATAAGCTATTGTCTCTTTAAATACCCACCACTTTGTCTCGTTCCCGTACATACATCGAATAATGATCTCTACTTTTTCACTGTCTATTCTGTCACGTTCTTCTTTAATACTCTGGCGCATTTATTTTTCTCCCATTTTCTTTTTGAAATTATCTTTCAAAAGGAAAAAATGTCAATGATCTGTATTTTACTACAATGTCAACATGGTTTATTTCATAGGAAATATGCGTTTACGAAATTTGTTATTGAACACTTCAATACGACCTCGATGACGGGTTTAAGGTGTTATAGGTGTTGTGATGCGTTTTAGTTTCCCTCACTGGGTTCACTGGTTTTCATGAATAAGATGTATACCCGTACTTCAGCGTCTGACAGGCAGATCAATACAGTGCACTCACGGCGTATTATGGGCGCCATTATGTCTTAATTGGAATGCAAACACAATTTAGATAAGCTTTTTTTTTTTTTAATTATTACTGTCGTATTTACTTTTTCCTCTTCAAAGCTTTGTTGTTTTACTCATGAATGCAATTGGGAGCAAATGCAAAGATCATCTAAATTTATTCTCATATCGTTTTGAAAGCCAGCACATTTACCTTCTCGTAATGTTATTTGCAGTATTTCCGATTCGGTTACTTCTATAAACAAGTGGCCGATGGGCCTTAACGGTCACCTGAGTATCACTTATGATATACAATATCAATCATTAGTAGCGATCACCAACAATTGAAATCAAAAGGATCGTATGATGATTGTCTTAAACTCGGAGGTCCACAATTCTCCTGATGGTCATGCATTACAAACTTACATGTATTATATGGCCAGGACGAATAATATATCACTGTTTGTGGAGTGGCGTGGACCTTGACAAAATGACCATGGTTTAGGGTCATGTCACACTGTCTGTTCATACGTATACATTTGTCTCGGTGAGAATAAGCTTGCCTGTGATATTTTGACTAAAAATAAAGCCGAATCTCGCGATTATCTTTAATAATTTAATACTGGACTTTTCCATGAACCCCTGCCTGTTGATGATGTATAATTAAGGTCTTTGCAGTGTCACGACTCGGGCATCCTTATAAGTATCCATCACGGCTTAACATGCAGTTCTCACATTTCGATGTGGTAACTGACATGTATGTGATTCCTGCTAAACCGCGCCTTTGTGCTTCTAATGTAGTTCCATTACCATGTAAAAATCTTGGACAAATATTTCCAATTCACAAAATCAAAGTACTGAATGAATATTTTTGCGAAGGTAACAACTATTTTTGAAAGAAAACAAATATTTATCACTACACGGACCTAGCCCACCTGAAAATATTGCAGAATATCTATTTGAATTGTTCAGGAAATATGTCGGACCAATTACAAAGAATCAATAATACACACACACACACACACACAAAAAAAAAACCACCAAGCGGAACAGATAGAATGTTCCCTTGAATTTGCAGTAAACCACAAAGATTTTTGATTTATAACGTCATCTTAAACTTTTTAAAAAAATCACTTAATATGTTACTGATAACCAACTAGATTACAAAATCATTATCTCAAACTTAGACACCAGTATAGATGTAAGATTTATATCTTGTGATATTCCAAAGATATTTCCATAAGGAATGGTATAAAGGCCTTCTGGGTAAATAAAAATGTTATATTTAGGAAAACAGTTTGGACTGAACAATATTTGTCAGGAAGCAAAGAGTCGTTTAGATGGTTAAATATCACGTTATGAAACATTAAATAACGATGGAGTACGGCAAGGTTCGGTTCTTGGACCATTCTTATTTTTATATCAAATGATACATATGTAACGACATGTCACATAAAATGGGAAGCAACATTCGCCTATTTGCTGATGATATTTAATTATTAGTTATTTTCAATAAAGATGAAGTAAACTCCATAGATTCACTTACAAATGATATTATCTATTATTCATAAAATGATGTAAACAAAGAGCAATGAAGTCTAAATCCAGTATATATATATATATATATATATATATATATATATATATATACACTATTGTGCATATATATATATATATATATATATATATATATATATATAGGTAAAAAAATAAAATTGAAACACGAAGACGTTTAGTAAAGCTTTAGCGCTTTCATTTCAAATCTTCAGAAGCTTTACATTTAGTAACATAGCGACGTTACGTCACAAACAGCGGAACGTTAAAATTAAACAAATATAGACGTCATTACATACTGACTGTGGAAACGTATTGTTCATTGTAAAGTAAAACAAATTTCGACGTCATAACGTCATAAGACACTGAACGTTAAAACATAGTGTTTACAGTGATGTCATTATAAAGTAATGCGTGAAAACATTTTCATTTACAAATATAATAACGTTAAACTGAATTATTGAGTTTAGGTTTGAACATATTAATGAAATGTTTTTCCTTTTCACATCTCTGTAAACTTGTAAAATGGAAATAGTCATCTCTTAGACATTTTATTAAAACCGTATTGCGAATAAGTACCTAGTTTCATCAGGGATGACTTAGACTTCCTCAATCATTTACCGGACCATATACAAAATTATACGAAACTTGTGTCTTTTGATGTTGTCGGCTTATATTCAAATATACCCTTAGATCTAGGAATTGAAGCCGTAAAATATTGGATTGAGAAATATCCTGATATCCTAAACGCTCGATTTAATCAGGATTTTGTTTTACAGGGATTGAAGATAATACTTCAGAATAACTGTTTTGCATTTGGACACAAACATTTTCTTCAAACAAAAGGCACCGCAATGGGAACAAAAGTAGCACCGACATATGCCACATTAACCTTGGGATACCTAGAAGAAAAACTTCATCAACAAATAATAACTCTATGGGGCGAAGAGGATGCAAAACTCATAAAATCGAAGTGGAAAAGATTTCTTGACGATTGTTTTATTTTATGGTCTGATGACATGGATAGATTAACAATTTTTTGCAAATTACTGAACAAATTGAACCCGAATATCAAATTTACAATGGAAATCAATGATACAAAATTACCTTTTCTGGATGTGCTAGTTATTATAGAAGATACCAAACTTTCAACGGATGTCTATTACAAACCTACCGACACACACCAATACCAACATTTTGGATCATGTCATCCACACCATACAAAAACTGCAATTCCCTACAATCTAGCTAGACGTTTATGCACAATAGTGAGTGATGTAAATACCCGAGATATTCGTTTGTTAGAACTCAGATCATACTTACAAAAACAAGGTTATCCTGATAAACTTATAGAAAACGGAATTGAAAAAGCAAAGAGTTATGACCGCTATCAACTACTAGCTACAAACAACCGGGGAAAAGACGAAGATATAATTCCATTTGTACATACACATAACCCGCGCAATAGAAATATCAACTCAATAGTTAATCAACTAAACAATATACTGAAAGACGACCAATCAACCAAGAAAATATTCAGGAAAATAAAATTCATCAACAGCAAACGTCAACCGAAAAATCTGAAAAGAATATTATGCCCTCCATATCTTAAAGACAATCACAACGTTACCAAGTGTGGGGATCCACGATGCGGGACCTGTCACTACATCACGGAAGGATCACAATACAACTTTAACGGACGAATATTTAAAGTCAATGCCAACATGTCGTGCGATAGCAAAAATGTCTTGTATGTCATTACTTGTCCTGTATGCAAAGAATTTTATATTGGGAAAACAAGCAACCCGCTTCGAGCTCGCGTGCGGGTCCACAAACAGCAAATCCACAATCCGGAATACAGGAAATTCAACTAAGTGAACATTTAGATGTTTGTGGACAAAAACAATTCAATATATTTCCATTTTACAAGTTTACAGGTGGAAGTGACATTCAGAGATGTGAAAAGGAAAAACATTTCATTAATATGTTTAAACCTAAACTCAATAATTCAGTTTAACGTTATTATATTTGTAAATGAAAATGTTTTCACGCATTACTTTATAATGACATCACTGTAAACACTATGTTTTAACGTTCAGTGTCTTATGACGTCGAAATTTGTTTTACTTTACTATGACGTCACAATGAACAATACGTTTCCACAGTCAGTATGTAATGACGTCTATATTTGTTTAATTTTAACGTTCCGCTGTTTGTGACGTAACATCGCTATGTTACTAAATGTAAAGCTTCTGAAGATTTGAAATTAAAGCGCTAAAGCTTTACTAAACGTCTTCGTGTTTCTTTTTTATTTTTTACCTATACTTTTACCGATCATTGCGAAAAGTAACTATTATCTATCTATCTATACATATACATATATATATATATATATATATATATATATATATATATATATATAAGCAACGAACAGTGATTGATCTCATAAATCCCATTAAGAATACAAAATTTAGAGTAAGGCAAACACGGACCCCTTGACACACCAGAAGCGGGACCAGGTGCCTAGGAGGAGTAAGCATCCCCTGTTGACAGGTCACTCATCGTAAGCCCTCTATCTTCATCAGATATCCGTAATCAAAATCAGTATGTAAAAACGTCCTAATAATTGGTATGAAACACGACAGCATTAACCAAACGACAGGTTGTATTTGTAAATAGGATCATTATATCGACAATGGAATTTGCAAAATGCTGATTTCAAACTGTTGATATCCCTAGCTGTAACATCAACAATATATTGAAAAGCTTCAAGGAGGCTATACATATTCAAATTTAAGAAAATTCACAAAGATTTTTTCAAAATTTATTTTGCACATTAAGCCCAATTCTAAATGTTGCCAACACAGAGGGATATCTACAAGTTTGAATCATTTCTTGCATGAAAAGTGTTTTTTTTTCCCTCAGTGGTCAAATTATGGAACTGAATATCTGAGAATAAAGTACATAATTCATTCTAGGATTTTTTTTTCTCATAACAAAACAATTTTTAAGAAGATTGTTTGTAATAAAAGCAAGGAATGGAGTCATTATGAACGGAAGTGCAATATTATACACTGTCAATTAAGAAACAATACAAGTAATTTGACTGCAGACTTGTTTAAAGATCATGCAATTTGTAAATTATGTAATGACAATATTGAAAATGCATATCATTTTCTTTTCGAAATATGATATATGCAGACATGAGCTTTTAATGACATGAGCTTTTAATCAGTATTAAAATCATACAAAGTACAAAACCGGTAACGTTTCCATATGAGTGAAAAATTCTCGATAGAGACGTCAAACAGTGTAAAACCAAACAAACCCGTATCAGCTGATCTTTTACTATGTAATAGTCCTAAACTGGACTACAGTTGAATAAGTTCATTATCGACACTAAGAAAATTGTCGTATAGTCCCAATCGTTCTGTATGAATTAAAGTACAAACGTGGGTTGTGTTGATAATGTACAGTTATTTTTTCAAATTTATTTCCTTTTTTATTTAAATCGGTAGCTATATATGTGTTTCATGAATAAATATTCAATCATTGTATGAAATAGATATCAGCCAGTTGGAAATTCAATGCCTAGTGAAAAAAATTTGATAAATTGACAGTGACCCATCTTCGCTAGCCAACGAAGATGACAGCGACCTTGACCTTCAAGATTTAGGATTAGTTCAGGTTCAGACACATTATGTGGTTCAAAACCGGAACAAAGAACCTGTTCACCTTATGCCGAGTACGAGCCCCTAATACATGCATCAATCATAAAATAGCGGCAAAAATAACAATATTATCAACATCTGCATCTTTCGTCTGATATTGTTTACTTACTTATTCCTCTTCGTGCTGATCAACACATAAGGCCGTCACCAGAGACTTCCATGCTGGTCTGTCTTGTGTCCATCTCTGGACCTGATCCCATGCCCAGCTGTTCTCTTTCATTTATTTCTCCACCGATCTCCTCCATATCTCTTGTGGTCTTCCTTTCTTTCTCTTACCGGGTGGTGTCCATATCAATGCAACCCTTGGGATGAAGGTTGGATGCCTTCTACATATGTGCCTTATCCACAGCCATTTTCTCTTTCTTATTTCCTGTGATAGAGGAGTGGTGTTAGTCCTTCGGTACAGCTCTTCATTCGGTGTGGTATTTGGCCAGAAGATGCGTAGTATTCTGCGAAGACAACTGGTCTGGAAGGCATCTAGCTTGTTTGAGATGGTTTTTGTTACTTTCCAAGATTCGGCGCCATACAGGAGGACCCCAAGCACATTACTCTTAAAAATCCTAATGTTGGTGTCTGTGCTGATCTTTGTTGACCTCCAGATGTTTCGCAATGCAGCATTTGCTGTTGTGGCTTTACGCTGCTGTGATTGCTCGTCTGTCTTTTAGTGCTTTGTCCATCCTCTTTTGTGTTTGGACCACTGGAGGATCATGTAACCAACATTTGGCTGCGCCTCGGTTGGCAATGGTTTGTAGGGGTAAAAATTGTCAATGCTACGCTCAGCTACATACACAATCTGGATATATCTGTTGTAATGACTACAGGAAATATGTGCTGTTTGAAAGATTTGAAATCCAACTTACACACTCACACGCGTACATGTGTATATACATGTATATAAAACACAGAGATTGCAATGAACTTTTCAATAAACACATCTGCCTTATGATATAAAAAGCACAACAAAATTCGCTGTATATGGTTGTCCACTTCCGCCCCTACCCGGGATTGAACTGGACCAAATCTAGCAGCGTGTGACCAGCGCGCTAGACCGCTCGACCATCTATGTAACTTTAAAAAAGTTGCTTTTGATGACGATGGAATTCTCGCCACGCTGTCACATGCTTACAGAATGAATGCTCACTTCCGCCCCTACCAGGGGTTGAACTGAGTATATATTTTTTCCCTATTATAAAATAAAACAAAAATGATCCAACGACACGAACAATGAAAATTGTCACATTTTTTAGACAACCCGTCCTTTCTTCGGGACAAAGAAGCCAATTGCATGTAGAAACTAAACAAAGGAACAAAAACAGCACAAAATCTAAAACTATACAGCGTCTACATTAAAGTGTGTGACTGTTGTTTGGATATTTATTTCCAAAGGGGTCCATTGTGACAAAAATACAGTTTAATCATAAGATAGCTGTAAACGAAGGTTGAGATAGTTGAACACTTTCCGGTGAATATTGTAAGTAGATAACACTAAACTTGATACCATGGTATCTGATCTGTGTCTTATCTCCTCTATTTACTGCTTTATTGGTGTGAGAATAAAATGAACTCATTACATAGGTTAAGACAATTTCTGTGTGTAAGGAAGTATCTAAACCATCAAGGCCTTCGGAAGCGATGCTTACACGCCTCTCGGTTCTCAATACAAGTCCCCTGTTCCAATGTGGCAGAACTAATACTGAAAGATTTCGGAAAGTTTTCCAACAGAACGGCCCTGGTGAGTCGATCGATTAGAGTACTACCAAAGAAAATCCATATTCTTCATTTCAATGTCTTTCGTTATGTCTGTTGATTTTATTTGCAATGTTTGGTTACCGCCGGAGAGTAAATTCTTGAACACCTTTTAAGTGTAGGGGTAACATGTTAGTTACCCATAATAATGATTATCTGTATCTATTAGAAACCCAAAATAGCAAAGGTCGGGTTTTCTTTAAAGTAATGAATTATAAGTAATAACCATAGTATTTATCTTCCAGATTGACGGGCAATCGGGTAAAACGATCTCTTACAGCGAGTTGGAATATGACGTCATCAGATATGCAGAATTGTTCCGGAAGTCGGGTATAAGAAAGGGCGAAGTTGTGTGCATCTGTGGAACAAACACAGCGGAATTCGCCCAAGTGTTTTTGGCTGCAACTGGCATTGGTGCCGCTGTTACCATAGCAAATGGACAACTTACATCACGTAAAGTTTTGACCATTTAGCAGATTAGAATTGAATCTTATTCATTTCAACATTGAATTATGACTGCACACACATGCGCTTGTTTCATAGACTTCGTAACCTTGCTGTCTTATCAAATAGTACAGGTTACGAAGTCTATGAAACAAACGCCTGTGACTGTAAGGCATGGTTGAAATCACATCAAACAAAATTAATGGGCAATTTAAATTAATTCGATTTTCGATTGTTTCTCTCATGTGCTGACTTAATAATTGATTTCTGTATTGACATAGGGGAATTAGCAGACCAGTTAGAGATTTCAAAAGCGAAATTTATATTCGCCACCGAGGACACATTTATCAAATGTCAACATGCACTTGCGTCGACCAGTCATGGCAAGGTAGGAAGACTGCGTATACGTTAACGAAGTGCATATATATACAGATAGATGATATTATTGTTTTTCAAGTTACACCGAATAGCCGTAAAGCAAAACCGCTCAGCACTAAATGTGAAATCTTTATATACGTTATATATTTATATACTCTTGCGTCTTTTTATATATATATATATATATATATATATATATATATATATATATACATACATACTTGTACATAACTCACATTAAGATTAAAATATACTCTAACCATGTCATTACAGCACGTATTTCATATTGGCAAGGGGGAAATGTCATCCCTGCTACCCAATTCAATCCCTGTCGACAGGTTCTCTTTCCTTGACGATGAAGTCGGGGATGATGATATAGCTCTGGTGCCATTTTCCAGTGGAACAACAGGCTTACCCAAAGGAGTAGAGCTCACACACGGCAATCTGACTGCGCAGCTCAGTCAAATAAGGTACATACTGTTCCTCAAAAAAGCATGATTATTTTTTGTATGCCAAGGTCAATCAACTATTTTGCCTTTTCAGACACCGTACAGTTCTAGCGTTAGACTCCGGTGATGACGTTGTGATTACGATGTTGCCTATGGTACATATAGCGGGACTGATGATAGGGTTATTGAATCCACTGGCACAGGGCGTTACGGTCGTCATCCTCCCGAAATTCGTACCGGAGGAATTCCTCCACTCTATTCAGAAATACAGGGTACACTGCTTTGTCAACTATGTAGAAAGGAGACAAGTCCTGTTCTTTAAAAAGTAATCATACATTATATTGTGGAGATCTGAATTACAGGGAACATTCTCATTACTTGCTCCACCAGTGGTCAACTTTCTGGCCAATGACCCGATGGTGGACAGGTACGATCTGTCTAGTCTACGCGACCCATACAGTGGAGCCTCAACTCTGGGCAAGGAACTGACGGAGAAAATGGTAGAACGGTTGAAATTAGACGGCATCAGACAAGGTACAAGTCTTCAATCGCCACTAAATACAATTTATGTGATGATGATTTTTTTTTAATTATCAATTGAGATGTAGATCAATATCTTCGAAAAACACTTAAATACAATGAGAGACTTCGTGGATCTGACAGATATTGATTTTGATATGCGTTTTATTCTTCTGTAGGATATGGGATGTCGGAGACCAGTCCAGTTGTAATGACGGATCCACCAGGAAACAAACGATATGGATCCATTGGTCGACCAATTCCCGCCACCACTGCAAAGGTACACGTACATGCAAGATCAGTGGCGGATTAAAGGAGAGCCAATCTTATTTCCGCCATTGAAGATGGGGCGATAGTCTTCAACACTCGTATGACCATTTCACATTTGCAACCAACTGTTTCTATTAAGCCAAAACTAGCATATTCTAATAGTAAATGTGCAATAAAAATAACAAATTTTCTTCTCTTGTTCAAGCTAGTTGATCCAAATTCGGAATTCGATGTCATGAATTCGGGAGAACATGGAGAAATTTGGGTCAGAGGTCCACAGGTCATGAAAGGCTACATAGGGCAACCACAATCAACACAGAGCGCCATTACAGAGGATGGCTGGTTTAAAACTGGTGAGCACATCTTTTAGTTCAACTCAATTATTCATCAGGTTACATTGCTCACTTCTCTTCTCAACTCTTCACAACTCCCCCGTCTACCACAGGTGATGTTGGTTACTTTGACAAAGACGGAAATTATTTTGTTGTGGACAGGATAAAGGATATCATCAAATACAAAGGATATCAGGTATCCATTTATCTTCAGTAACACCGACACTCGGATTACTCATTAAAACTCTGAAACTTTCTCACCACACCATTAATTTAAAAAATCACCCTAGATATATTTATCAATAATGTTAAATGAAGTGACATGTTTCATTTGAACAAGATTGCCCCTGCTTATCTGGAGAACATATTGATGACCCACCCCTGCGTGAGAGAGGCGGCGGTCATCGGCGAGCCTGCTGGAATTTACGGGGAGGTTCCCAGGGCATACGTCATCCCTTCATCTCCTGTGTCTAAGGAAACGCTCATCAATTACGTCAATGGTAAGATTCTGCATAAGCATTCTTAAATTATTTTGTTTCAATGTTATCTACAATAAAAAGACAAAAAATTCTAAACCAATCAATATTAGTGATGATGAAATATAAAATATTTCTAGATGTTATCTTTTAGAGATGTAACATTATTCTGACAGTGATGCGTCTACATTATGAAACTTAATTAAATGATTCCAATTTTCACTCTACAGAACAAGTGGCACCCTACAGACGATTACGGGGAGGATTGGTTTTTACGGATGAGATTCCCAAATCACCCAGTGGAAAAATTCTCAGACGATTCATACAATCCAAACAAACATGAAACCACATAGTAGTGTCATTAGTTTACTTTCACTTCACTGCCAACTTTCACTTTGTAACTCATAATTAAATGTCTCCTCTTTCATGTTAACATGTCAATCTTTATGTCTGTCAGCTGACAGTGTGTTAGTTGACTAGAAGACTCTGTGATCATATCTCTTCATCTTCTCTCTGCATTTCTTCAATCAATCTCTTCCTCTCCTCTGCCTGCCTGAGTTTATGCAAGACTAAACTCTCAAAGTCTCGTGCACTTGTTGTGGCACTTGCATTGTAGGATGAGAAGTCATTCTTTAAACAACAAAACAAAAAGCATTAGTTGTTGGAAAATAAGAAAGCATTGTGTCTGAGTGAATAATATAACAATACACAATTGTTGTCATAATATTACTAATTATACAAGTATTATCAAATACTGCCAAAACTCTTTCTTGCTCAAAGATAAACGTTATACATGTAATACAACATGTGTTTGTAAAACATAATGCCCCTAAACAGGGTTACATTCAATTTAGGCAAACTTGACCTCAACCTTCATGGATGACATTGACCTTCAGCAATCAAACAGTATTGACCTTGACCTTTCAGTTCATGAAATATGAAGTTTCTGCCTTGTATAGCATAGCATAAAAGTTATGAACAAGGTTAGGATTGCAAACAGATAGAGATCAACACACTAAAAACAATTTGCCAAGACTATAATGAACTTTCATATCAAGGGCATTTAAAAATATCTTTGAAATATTATAAAGTTTGTATAAAGGGAAATTCAGACTCTCTTAAACGGACTGATTCACAATTTTCCCTCAAATTTTGTTTTTCACTTTAAATGATCAAAATATACAGTCTAATATGTTTAGAAGGTTTCACAAAAAAATTAATGTTATTCATCATGACAAAAGTTCATTATAGAGAGTTTATTTGTTTTGAAAACAAAGATTGAGGTGTGTTATTGTTTACGAGGTTTTCAAAATAAATGGATATTGGTCCAAGTTTATTATATATATATCACACCTCAAGTATACTTTAGGTAAAATGTGTCATTTTTAAAAAAAACTTAAAATTTGTGATTGTACAAAATGACGATGCTTTAAATTACAAAATTAATGTTTCACTGGTTTGTTAACATAAAATGACTAGAGTCTTTGTTTACATAACACAGAATCAAAGCTAAAATATTGCTCTTATTCTTGCATTCAGGCAGTCCAAATTTTTGGTTGTCAACATTAAATGAGTTATATTTCTAACATCAAAAATGAAAAATATTTCTTTCGAAAAACGTGAACCAGTCCCTTTAACATGCGGAACTGGTTATTTGTATAGTGTCTTAGTTCAATTGAGTTTTGTAAATTTGAAATTCCACTTTTCACATGAATACTCACACTTGCAAAACTGGCAGCTACATATTGTGGCCCTAAGTGTGTGTTTAAGTCTCCCGGTGGCTGTGTTTTCTCTGGAGGAGGCAGTATCCATGACAATGATAGAGGATTGCTCAGTAAACCTTTCTCAAGTTCTTTGGCATTTTCCTGTAGATTTGAGTTTCGATATTTAAGGAAGATATTAAACATTTACTGCTTAAATAAAAGTACTTCATGATAAATACACAATTATACCAAGAAAAATATGAGTAAATTTTCATTTTCAAAAGATTTATACAAGTAAATGGTTTTAATACCTTGCATTTCAATGCATAAAAGGTATACTTATCATTACATTCATCTGTCCAATTATTATAAAATCTGTCCATTTACTTACTGCATCTGTCCATTTACTAATACTATATCTGTCCATTTATCATCCATTTACTTCCTGCATCTGTCCATTTATCATCCATTTACTTACTCAATCTTTCCACTTATTATATAGCTAATAAATAATCTATTATAAAATCTGCGTAAAATCTAGAGAATGTTAGCGTTAAATATCCTGAGAATTTATTGAACGCTAACTTTGCATTGCGTAAAATGTATGCGCCCGAAACATTCCGAGTATGAGCGTTCAATATTGACGTTACCATAACGACGTAAACAAGCCAAAATGGCAGACGACAGTCCTCTGAATCTGACAGAGCCGGTATTTGATATTTACTTAAGCAAAATGTTTTACTGTACAAAAATTATGATTTCCCCATTTACAAAATCAGTTTGCTTCATGCATTCATGACGGGTTGAATATTGAACAGTTAAGAAATGCATGCTGTTATTGCACAGCTGCACCTTCACCTTAAATGCCAATATTGATGAATTCTTGTCTATTTTGGAGTAGTTTGAGTGAAAAGGGATATAATTTAACAACTAAATACTTTAGCTATATAATAAAAGGGTTATTGAACTTATATAGGTGAATGTTGGCACTCGTTGGCTGTCAAAATCCACTCGCAAGTTCGTGCAATTTTACAGCCAACTTGTGCCAATATTCACCAATATAAGTTCAATAACCCTACATTATCCTCCATTTACATACTGTATCTATCCATTTACTTACTACATGTATATCTGTCCATTTATCATCCATTTACTTACTGCATCTGTCCATTTATCATCCATTTACTTACTATATCTGTCCATTTATCATCCATTTACTTACTATATCTGTCCATTTATCATCCATTTACTTACTATATCTGTCCATTTATCATCCATTTACTTCCTGCATCTGTCCATTTATCATCCATTTACTTACTATATCTGTCCATTTATCATCCATTTACTTCCTATATCTGTCCATTTAACATCCATTTGCTTACTATATCTGTCCATTTATCATCCATTTACTTACTATATCTGTCCATTTATCATCCATTTACTTACTATATCTGTCCATTTATCATCCATTTACTTCCTGCATCTGTCCATTTATCATTCATTTACTTACTGTATCTATCAATTTACTTACTATATCTGTCCATTTATCATCCATTTACTTACTGCATCTGTCCATTTATCATCCATTTACTTACTATATCTGTCCATTTATCATCCATTTACTTACTATATCTGTCCATTTAACATCCATTTGCTTACTATATCTGTCCATTTATCATCCATTTACTTCCTGCATCTGTCCATTTATCATCCATTTACTTACTCAATCTGTCCATTTATCAACCATTTACATACTATATCTGTCCATTTATCATCCATTTACTTACTATATCTGTCCATTTATCACCAATTCGCTTACTATATCCATTTATCATCCATTTACTTACTGCATCTTTCCAGGAAGCAAACTCTACTATGGCACTTCCTCCTTTCTTCTTGGACATAATAAGATTCAGGATATCCCCATACTAAGAAAGAGGAGATGCATGATCAACCTGATGAGAGTCAATCAAAACTACATCTAAAGAACTCAAAAATATCTATCAGAATATTTATAAAGATTGGATTCAGTAATGTTTACACTTTGTATAATGATAGGTTGTGATGCTCGGCCAATAGCAAAATATAAGAGCATAAGGAAAAACAAAAACATATTGCATGCAAGCCATACCTTTCATTCATTTGTTCATTATTACTTAAAAGGGTTTTCATTTTACCTTATTGAAAAGATTTGTCAGATTTTCAGAGCCATATCCTCCATTTGTTTCATCATTCTTTTTACACTTCCATTTCACCTGTCAAATACATGGACTGCGCTTTGAGAAGTTATCCCTCTTTCTTTGTCATCATTACATGCAAGTTATCCAGTAATAGGAAAAAGATTAATGATAAAAAGACAATGCAACTCCAACCGTTTCCATTACCAAGAAGTGTTTTGAAAAATTGTATTTCGCTGAAGTACCAGAGAAAGAAATCACTTCTTTCGGAATTAAAATCTATTTCTACATGTACATGATCTTGGTTTGTTGAATTGTCTGAAATAGTGGGGGTTTACCTTTATAAATGACGTTTACGATGATCAATGAACATTCTGATTGCATGTGTTTTCATGTAATGAACATGCAATACTCCTTTATTTTCTATGCATCAGGAATACCTTACTATTATCTTCATTACTACTTACCTTTAGTTTTGGTGTGTTAGGAATACTGTTATTATCATCTTTCTCCTCTTCTGGTTCCAATCTTTTCTGACCTTCCCTAATCTCTTCCTTCAATCTTTCCTGCTCTTGCTCCAAAAGTTGTGAGCCCTCTTTACGTAATCTATCAATCTGAAAATCCATTTCAAGGTGTTATGTTATCCATATACACATATCAGGGGAGAATCTATCTACAATTATTCACATTTTTTAGATCAATACGATGCTTTAGCCACCTGAGAAATACAATATTCACTAAGCCCGGAAGGTGAGGTTAATATTGTACTTTGAGGATAGCTAAAGCATCGCATTGACCAAGGAAATGTCAATAATTTTTATATTATATGACTAAGTTAAAACTTGAAACTAGCTACTAGAGTTTATGAAACGATACCTGGTCAGCCATCTTTGATTACAGATAGGGTGCAAGAACTAGTCGAAAGTGATAAGACACAAGTTTTTGTTTATCATATGACTGAATGATTTAAAATATTGAAACCATACTAGAGTACCATACAAAAGCTGATCAACCAACTTTGTTACATCTAAAGTGCAAGACCTAGTCAAAAGTGATAAGAGACAAGAATTTTCATTTGACAACCAAAACATAATAATAACAAATTACATCATTTTGGAATTTGTTCCAATGTTGGAAAAATCAAATGTTATATTCACCTCAAAGGCTTTTGGAGGTGAATGCAACCTTCTCTTTTTTTTTTTTTTAGTTTGTTGGATGTCAAACAATCACAAAGCTCAGAATTATTCATTTTACAACACAGTAATGAATTTCAGATGGCAAAATTGAATTTCACACTTGTCCAGGTACATCATCCAAGCTATGGGCTATATGTCCGCTGTGTGTCCACTTTTAAACTAGAATGGACACATAATCTGTGACTTACGAGTCATGATAACAATCTAAGTATATCATAGAAATTGCATCTTATGTAGCATACCGCTAAATAAAAATTTGCATAATGAAGAAACTATGTTCCAGTAATAAATTGATATTTTTAATACTGACATATATCATTAAAGGGGAATGGACACAATTTTTGATCACTTGAAATTAAGTGTTTTTGTAATATCAATAAAAACCTTTCATAAATATTAAAGTGGTTCTTAAATAAAAGAATATTTCTACACAGAATACACTTAACATTTACTTAAACCCCAGCTCTCAATATTGTGTTTCTAACTACACGATGTTAGTTTATATCCAGCATGAGACCTGTCATAAGACTGATAACAAAAGCTTGTCATCAGCCAAGAAAATCCAAAGGAAGAACAACATGGAATGAAGCTGTCAACTTCGACACCTAGTTAAGTCACATAACATGTAAACATATACAGGGCTTGTGCATGGTTTTTAATTGTAAAGTTAAGCTGTCTCAAATACATCTTTGCATCAGTTTTTGAAATACAGTTTGTTGCTATGTTTTACACATATCAAGTAATTTGATATTATCAATTGAATATCTACCAATAAGTATTTTTTTAAAAATTAAAATTGTGTCCACCTCCTTTTACAACTCTGTATACATACCTCGGCTTGTAGGTTTCTTTTCAATATCAAATCTGTTTCTGTTTTGATATTTGCAGATTTTTCTCTACCCTCAAGATCTATAGAAGCAGTAAGAATATGCACGTTACATATCTTTTTTTATCATGACATTTTACAATTCACTGAAATGCAATTGCCATAACAAATACCTCTATCATGTCAAATACTTCTATCATGGTGGCTCAGTGATTAGAGCATTCATTTCATGACTGGAAGATCATGGGATTGGACACCGTTTGTGCTTTGGCAGGCTTTGACACGATAAAGAACTCTCACTGCTTTAGCCCGGAGTGACATGCATAGGCCTAAATTTGCAGCACTTCATCTACAGCTGGTGACATCTTGATATGAGCAAAAATTTCTCAAAAGTACGAAGAACAAATAAACAAACTAAAAATAAGATATTCTACATTCCACCATATTTTCCCCTAAATTGCATGCTTTGTGTTTTATTCTGACCACAATAAAACAGACCATTCTTGTCCACATTCTCCACTAGGGACTTAATACTGTACAGACAGCATTCTCTGTGTTATAGAGCCAGTTCAAACCAGTAAGGAGTAAACTGGACCAGTTGGTGCTGTTCTGTCAATTTCACATACACATATTGAGTAAGCAGTAAAGATTAAAGTATCAAAGCACTTCATTGAGAAAATGAAAATATAAGAATTGAATTACTGTAGATTTCTAAATTCATGTAAGGAATTTTTTTTCAAGTAAATTTATTTTAATATTGCTAAAATGCATATAAACACTCTTGATCAAGAGACCACTCAGGAATCCATGTTCTCGTGACATGATGTCTACAAGTAAAATAAGGAATCTACAGTATTGTTGGCTGTTGTTTTTTTATATACATCTTTTGTGCAAACATTGTATGGACCATTACGGGCATTATTCAATTTGTCTGTAGATCATTATTTATAAACATGTATATTATTTGCACAATAGACATAAATTCATAATAATTCAATGCTTAATTAGCTGTAGCATTTGATTAAGTTCTCTCACCTTCTTTTAACTTTTTGCGTTTGCTGTCAAGTTCCTTGTGCCGTGCTTCTGCTGCTTTTTTAGCTTTCTGTGCTTTATCATATGCTGCCTGTATAATAAAAGGAATGTTTGCCAATTATTTAAAATTCATAATATAATTTTAATCTGTACATATAATGAGCATTTTCATCAATAAAAAAATAGTGGATGTGTCATATGCAAAACAGGTTGTGCATGGCTAACCATATATTTATACTGGTACAAAAAGCATTACTTAAAATGAAAATAATACAATCATAAATGGCATCATCTACACAAAAGGAAGTCATCTGTAGAGGTGTGTAAAAGTTTACCCTTGCAGCTGCATCTGTTAATATTTCAAGTGCTTTGGCCAGCTGGTGAAACAGCTCAGCTGAAAATTCAGAAAGATTTTTCAAATACCATCTTTGACTTTCCCATGCAATTCTTTCATTTGTATGCATTTACTTTCTACATTCATAAAGTATTTGTTGGACAATAATGTATACTAGTTCTTTTAACGTTATAAAACTTTCAATATGTATACTTTTAACATTCTACAACTTTCAATACATATCAAGGAGACTTAATCTTTTCAAGTTATCTTTATACTTTTTACCTGCTTTAGGATCATCTGGGTTTTTATCTGGATGGCATTTCAAAGCCTGCTTTCTGTAAGACTTCACTATCTGGAAAACAAGAGCATTCAAAATTCAATGTAAACATTTGTTACTGTATGGCAATGAATAAGAATTTTAATGAAGAAATTCTATCCTATATATCTACCTGTAGTAAGTTTTCCTCAGTATTATACATAAAATTGAATTGCATCCATAATATGATTAAAAGTTCAATGTTTCTAAACCTGTAGATACCAACCTCTTTTTCAGTGGCATCCTCTTTTACACCAAGGATTTCATACAGATCTAATTTAAGGATATCACCAGGACCTCCAGACATCTTTTTTTTTCAAGTTATATCTGCAAAAGAAGTATCAAAGTTATAAAGAAGGAATCCTCAAAACATTTTTAAAACAACCAGTGTTAAACATTAAACTGGGGCATTCAGTTTGATGAATTTTTGGAAAACTGTTATTGATTTCTTGATCAGAACACTGACCTTTCAATTTGGCAATAAAAAACATATCTAGATTGTTTACATTAATTAGGGACGGGGGTATAGCAATGGAAGCATAATCAATTTTACACATAACCCAGGATCTTTTCTACTGCCAGTCATTTTCACCTGTAGGTGGTGACTCGGTTCCAGGGGTTGCACGTCTATAGCACCAAATCAAATGTATTAACAGAAAGGGAGAAAATACAACATACTACACCAAGGATTCAAACATGATCCACCTGAATCTCTCATAAAATGCCCTACCAACTTTCAGTGATTGAATTCGGCTGACCACTACAGATCTAACCAGACTTATCAAGGCTCATGATACTAATTAATGAACTATAAAGAACTGTATGGAAAAAAACTATAAAGCTTTATTTTGTATAATACAGTGTTCATATGAATTAAATTACTAGTGTAGTAATTAGGGCTATACGGACCGTGGATATCGGCCTGGATAGCTCAGTGGTTAGAGCACCTGACTAGTAATGCAGGGGTTCCGGGTTCGATTCCCGGTCCAGCCAAAGATTTTCTCCTCTCTCCTATACTACATTTGGTGCAGTTGACCACCCCTGGTGGTAGACTACCAGGGGCGAAATGAACCTGGGTTGAGATTGGAAGACAATTATAAAAAAAAATATATATATAATTGATCTTAAGGAGGGAGGAATGTAGTAATTAGGGCTATACGGACCGTGGATATCGGCCTGGATAGCTCAGTGCTTAGAGCACCTGACTAGTAATGCAGGGGTCCCGGGTTCGATTCCCGGTCCAGCCAAAGATTTTCTCCTCTCTCCTATACTACACTAGCATATTCATCATCTACAAACGATATTTGGAACCAGAATTATATAAGTTCTATGGGGTTTTGCAACAAAACCCCGTAAACCTATATAATTTTTGTAACAAATACCACCAGGATAAACGAGTCATACAAACACCAATTGTACGAAATAAACCTATAAAAATGTATGTAGTACTAAACCTAGTAGTAATTTCTGTCGAGACAAAGGGATTATTTACATTTGATCTTTCCTATCCCCCTCAAACTAGAGGGATATGAAAGACCAAATATAAACAACCCCTTCGTTTCCACAGAAATTAGCCAGGGCAGTAGAACCCCATCAAGACTAAATAGAATGTTCTATCGCTAAAATGATAATGTCCTACGGACCCAATTTAACGATAGAATGCGTCCTATATACCTGCAATGTAGCAAAATGAAAATTGCACACAGTGCATGTTTCGGTAAAATTATGTAACACATCACTCATATGCATTTGGAAAGT
>NC_079168.1:14059089-14061589 GCF_947568905.1 Ostrea edulis
ACAGGATATATATATGGCATGATTTTGCTTTTATATTATTTTAACAAGACTATGAATAACATTGATATGAAAGATGAACACTGTATTAATTACATTATATAAACTTATCAATATAGGTATATCATTTAATTTTAAAATGACTGACGACATTCTTTTCGTGCCCCACAGGATATATATATGGCATGATTTTGCTTTTATATTATTTTAACAAGACTATGAATAACATTGATATGAAAGATGAACACTGTATTAATTACATTATATAAACTTATCAATATAGGTATATCATTTAATTTTAAAATGACTGACGACATTCTTTTCGTGCCCCACAGGATATATATATGGCATGATTTTGCTTTTATATTATTTTAACAAGACTATGAATAACATTGATATGAAAGATGAACACTGTATTAATTACATTATATAAACTTATCAATATAGGTATATCATTTAATTTTAAAATGACTGACGACATTCTTTTCGTGCCCCACAGGATATATATATGGCATGATTTTGCTTTTATATTATTTTAACAAGACTATGAATAACATTGATATGAAAGATGAACACTGTATTAATTACATTATATAAACTTATCAATATAGGTATATCATTTAATTTTAAAATGACTGACGACATTCTTTTCGTGCCCCACAGGATATATATATGGCATGATTTTGCTTTTATATTATTTTAACAAGACTATGAATAACATTGATATGAAAGATGAACACTGTATTAATTACATTATATAAACTTATCAATATAGGTATATCATTTAATTTTAAAATGACTGACGACATTCTTTTCGTGCCCCACAGGATTTCCCTCCTCAGTGAATTATTACTCACTTTACATATGCCTTTATGAGAATTTTTCAAATACAAGACTAGTATATAACGCTCACTCGAATTACTTTACTCATATGTTAATACACGTACTTGTGATAAATTTTTTAAAAAGACCCGTCATGGAATTTTTTTCATGTTTCAGAATGCTTTCATGATATGTGGACGAAATGTTGCTATTGGAGAGTAACACTCATCCATATGTAATATAGGATTTATGAGATTAACCATTGTTCGTTATCTTCGCTTGTTTATCTGTACTGTAGGCTCACAATGACGGTCGTCTTTACCAATACTACCTATAAATGCTTCAATATTATTTTGACATGAGAAATTCAATTAACTTCTTATTGAATCTTTATTTCCCCCTTTTAGCGGCCCCACTCTTTGCCCGCTTTTCACAATATGATTGAATTTATTTACAGAAGGATGAATGCAGTTCTTGCTTTTAGCCAAATCGTGTTCTTCCTCAAAAGAAGATATATTTGAATCAAAATCTTTATCTATAAATATCTCAATTCAAAACTTGAGCCCCTATTATGGCTCAGATCTGGTCCCGGGGGTCACGGTATGAACTTAATGTCCCCTTGTAGATCTTTGAAAAATAACACTTGCATTTTCATGTAGAATTTCAAACTCCTGTTATGGTCCCATCCCTGGTAAGTACATTGGGGGTAATGGTTTGAACTAATTTGACTATATCCCTAACACATTGGGTTATCTGACACGGTGGCATTTTTAACACTCCGTCATTTACTTAATATGAGCAATATTGAATGCCATTTTATCATGCACTGTAACAAGGTTGGTTGAAATCGACCCAGTGGTGCTCGAGAAGTCGAAAAAGTGTTGGCAGACACCGACAACCAGACCAGATGCCGGACAAAATGGTGAGCTGAAAAGGAGGCAAAAAGTGGAATATTAAGATGGGGGAAATTTCACTCTCTAACTGTTAACTAGAACAGAATTTCTCCCCTGAAAACTAATTCTGGGGTGGGATTTTCGTGACGGGGGATGGGGGGGGGGGCTACTCTAGAGTCAGCATTTTCTAGGACCAATTTCCCTGGGCGAACATTTTCAAAAGGGAACTCTCACTCTATACAAGTAGGATTTCTCCATAATATGACTATACTGGAAGATTTTATAACAGAATACAGAATATCAAAATGGAGAGCATGCTGTATGAAGATTGGATTTGTTGAACCATTCCTTTCATATTGAGATGTAATGTGAAATCAATATACATTTACCTGTGTATGGTGCATTTTGCAGTTACTCTGTTACTTGTATATTCCACTACTGGTTTCATTATTTGCATTGAATAGTAATTAAATTTAAAAAAAAAAATAACACAAATAATATTTAAAAATAAAAATAGGGAATCTATTGGGGCACGGTTTTCTTTCTAAAAGTTCACATTTAAGCGTCCAAATCATTTGATGATTACTTCGCAGTTGAATACATACATGTAACTTTAAAATAATTAACCTTTTGATAAAGTACATGTATTCATTTTGGGGGCCTTGATTGTGAAAAAATATAGAAAATGGTTGGTGAACTTTTAATTGGCACTATATATATTCTAAAGAAGAAGAAAAAAATCTTACATTCACGAAATTAAAAGTGCGATACCATATAAAAAAAATTAT
>NC_079168.1:14069089-14101589 GCF_947568905.1 Ostrea edulis
AGCGCACTCCTAAAGAAGAGACTATACCCAAAGTTTTGTCGTGACCTTTCTTGTTTACACTCAGGAAAGAGGTAATTTATACTTATGAACAACATCCTTTGGGAGATTGAGGTAAGCGGTGGGTATTCTTAGTGAGCATTGCTCACAGTACCTTTTGTTTAACGTGCCAACGCCTGACACGACACGGGACCTCTTGAAAGCTCAAGTGAGCTACTCTGATCACCCGTTGTCCGTCGTCTGTTTGTAAACTTTTCACATTTTCATCTTCTCCAGAACCACTGGACCAATTTCAATTAAACTTGGTACACATCATCCATGGGTGAACATCTTCGTTAGCTAAGTGTCCGAGTCGCTTGCTCTCATAGCTTAAGTGAATCGGCCACTTGGCTAGCGAAAATGTAGATGAAGGGAATTCAAGTTTGTTCAAATGAAGAGCCATGCCCATTCAACGGGGGAGATAATCACGAAAATGCAAAAATAGGGTGAGGTCATTTAAAAATCTTCTCAAGAACCACTGGGTCAGAAAAGTTGAATTTTATCTGAAAGCTTCTCGACATACATGTAGTGCAAATCCAAATTTGTTCAAATCATGGCCTCCGGGGGTAGGGTGGGGTCACAATAGGGAATCAAAGTGTTACATGCGAGTATATAGGGGAAATCTTTTAAAATCTTCTAAAGAACCATTGGTCCAGAAAAGCTGACATTTACATGAAAGATTTCTGATATAGTGCAGATTCAAGTTTTTTCAAATAATGCCCCCTCGGGGGTAGGATGGGGTCACAATAGGGGATCAAAGTGATATGCTTCATATTTTGTTAATACATTTTCTACGGAAAGACCTTTCATGTGATGCTATGGTGTGTGGTCGTGTGACATTGACCTTTAAATCTGACCTACTTTTAATAAAAATCTGACCTATACAACAAGTCCTGAACTATTCAAGGCAGATCTTTCATATCTTGTATATATTTTTCTTATGGTCCTTTCATTTCATATCATGATCTTTGACCTTGAACTCGGAGTTTGACCTACTTTAAAGAAAACATAACCTATTCAATATATTCGGAACAATTTTAGGTGGGAGTTTCATTTTACATTTTGTATATAGAGTCTTTATGGCAAGACCTCCTACGCAATGCTATTTGATCTTTTGACCTTGGAGTTTGATAAAGTTTTTAAAAAAAAAATCCCTGAACTATTTAATATCACCTGAAGTATTAAAGGTAGGGCTTTCATATTTTGTATATAGGTTCTTTATGGCAAGACCTTATTATTTACTGAAGCTTAACTTTGTGACCGTGACCTGGAAGTTTGACCTACTTTTAATAAAAACCTTACCTATTTGATATCTCCTGAACTATTTAAGATAGAGCTTTTATATTCTGTAACTAGATTTCTTATGACAAGGTCTTCCTATTATACCATGAGCAATGACCTTGGTCTTTTCCAGAACAGCAAGATCATTTAGTCATATTGGTGTTGAGGTATTTCGGTGTTATGTGAATTCATTTTCAGTTATGTTGTGATCCTTTGGGGCTACGTTGGGGCCACAAAATGGTGTCAAAACTTTTCATGGGAATAAAGATTGATGAAAAAAAATCTTTTTAATGCAATATAAGCAATACCACCTCTTACGACAAGCAAGGGGTACTGAGGACCTATTCTAACCCGGCTCACCGAGGGATTATATACTAATGAGAAAAAGCATATGCTAATGAGATATATCATATGTGCATACGATATCATATGTTACTTACTGCAAGACATTTAAAAAATAAATAAATATACACTATCCCAATAATGACCAATGCCCCATCCTCCCGCTCACAGGTACTTGTTTCTGTAAAACACTTACGACCTCTGTATACTAATAAGGTCGTAAGTTATTTACAGAAACAAGTGTCTGTGCTCCCGCCATGCAGAGAGACAGAACTCTCCACGTTATTAAATCCCGTGTTAGGTAAACTGAACCAGGTACTACTGTTTTGTGAATTTCACATACGTGTATGGAGTAGGTGGTAAATTTCAAAGTATTTAATCATTTTATTGAGAAAATGTAAATATAAGCATACATAATTATATTTTGTCATCTATACATGTATTGTGAAATACCGCGAAACTTTGTGCAGACAAATTATTATAACGCGCACCTGTTGTTCATTTTTGTGTGAACAACGACCAGTGTTAGTTACTCAACAGATGTCAAATGTAATTAGTCAGTGCTCAAATAACGCCGCGAATTAGCAATGATTTATAGAGACCTACTTAAATTTCTCTAATTCAAAGGGAGCATATTTCAAGCTTGAAAACGTAAAATACTTTTTAGAAAAATAACTTGGATGGACTATATCACCACTTGTTCTAGTAACGACCCCCTTATCTCTCACAATCTCCAAGTAACTGGCATGCACCATAGCATGGGCCGCATAGCTGACAATGTCGATGTGTTACAGAGCGATAATGGATGCCTCCCCTTCATTAGAGGAACCTTAGGGAGCCGGCTCTCTCGAATTTTATCGCATCGTCCGAAAATATGGTGTTATAATGGTAAATTTTAATTACCAAGATGCTTGTAAAGATAGATTTAACATTTCTTGACAGCGTTTTGTATGAAAAATAATGTTTGATTTTTTTTCAAAACATGTTCGATATCAACATCTGAAGAAGATTCCAAGAATGATATATACATGAACTAGTACTATTTAGTACACAGGAACGCAGAAAGCATGTGCCACGATCTGCTGTTTTTATTGAGTGGAGATTCAAGGGAAGTTAAGTGTCACAGGGAGGAAATCCTTAAAGTACTTCATCGATACCACAAAGTAATAGGGAACTATGGTAACGGGTTGCATTGGGTAACGGTAACAATGTTAAACAAGCAAAATTTCCTAGAGAATGTTTGCGAGTACGCAAAATTTGTATCGTGCAAATTCATTTTTGACACTATCAAACAAGGGTGGTGCAAAAACGGAGCATCCCCTTGCAACGTGCATTTTGGACGATAGCATTCCTGCAAATGAAGCATTAGGAATTTTGGAATTTCCATTTTAAAGACCATGGCCTTTTTTGTTTGAACTTGTCCCGTGGGTATCCGGGTTAGAATAGGTCCTCGGTATCCTTTGCTTGTCGTAAGAGTTGACTAAGAATGGGGCGGTCCTTCGGATGAGACAGCAAATACAGAGGCCCCCTGTCAAAGCAGATGTGGCACGTTAAAGACCCCTCCCTGCTCAAATGTCATAGGCGCCGAGCATAGACCTAAATTTTGCAGTCCTTCACCAGCAATAGTGACGTCTCCATATGAGTGAAACAATATACAGCCAACCAACCATCTGTTTGAACTTGAAAACCAATGAGAACCAAGATCTTGGAAACTTGCAAGGGAACACTTTGCGGAATTCCCTTTTTTTTGGTCTTTTACACGATGTCCACTGTACACACTATCCTACTTGATTCTGAGACAGACTATCAAGTCAGTCTGTCTAATATCATAAGGTATCATAAGTCAGTCTGGCCTTGTTTCATTCCTAACGTCAGATATTGACTCCTCCATATGCTAGTAGAGGTGTATTTTACCTCCAAAGATTCATGGTAAAACGTAATGCATGTATAAATGTGTTTAGTTTGTATAAGTCAGATAACTGTTTCGGGGGTAATTGAATGGTGCATGTATATAATACAGTGTATATGACTCCTAGATCGAAGATCCGGATGATCATACTACTTTTGGTGTGTCTGTCTTTCTGTTCCTGTCTCTTTGAATGTCTGCAACTTTATTATTTGTCATAACTTTTGAAATGAGTGAGGTTGGTATTTCATATTTGGTGATAAGTCACATCAATGAGCAGTCAGCGTTAGGTCATATCGATAAAAACAAAGAACATGTGCATTGGCTTCATGAGGCTTTAAAGTTTGTTGTAGAACTGCAGCTATTTAAGGGGATATTGGAGTAGACCAGAGAACTAAGTACATGCAAGTACAGATACATGTACATACGTTATAAAAAAATCTTCAATTTACGGCGCAACTTTTTCTGCGCATGAATTACATTTGTAAAGTGTCATAATTCGAAGTTTACAATGCCGCCTCAACATTTTAATATGAAAAAATCTTAACGTGTATTCTTTTAAACTACACTTGTGTCAAAACATACATATAAATTAAAGCCCCGTTCGAAATGAAAACTCGCAACTTCAATAAAGTTTGTGTAACCATTTTCGGTTTGCAACCAACTCGTGTGCTTTTAAAATCCCAATTGTGAGGGGGGGGGGGGGGAATCGCTGAATGTCGCTGATCTCACCAGAATCCATATCTGGGAAATGTCTCTAAATACCGTTAAGAAGCAGTGTTGAAAGAGATGTCGTTACATGCCGCTGAAAACACCACGGCTGAGGAAAATGTCGCGAAACATTAACAGAAGTACTGTTTGAGAGAAATATCGTTAGATATTACTAACTTTACGGAAGGAAATGTCTTTTAGAAAGGCTGCTAAATGTCACGAGAATTTTACTAAAAGAAGTGTCTTTGAAAAATAACACCAGATGTTCTATCTCGAAGACACTTCTTTGTCAGAAGCAATGTCGAGCTTAAGGGGGGTGGGTGTGAATAATCAGGAATCTTTATGTTATGGAGAAAGAAAGTGTTTGCGATTTCTAGCATTAACCAATGAAAACAGCGTATAAGTGTGGACTCCTTCCTCTATATTACTTATTGCCATGTTTCTAAACTACAATTCACTGCTACTTTGATAATATCAGGTTACCTACAGAATCCAGCTTGCGCTTCTAAACGTACAATATACGCAACAAGAGCCATGTTGTGCAGCAAAATCTTGAAATACTAAATCAAAACAATCAACGGAACAAAATGATATTTCCTTTGAGTTAACAGTTGAGGTATCATGTTCTCATTTACAACGGAAACATCCAAAAACAGACCACTTTCACACGGAAAATGAAATCATTAATGCATATTCTGTTACACCACATTGCTTTTCAAACTATTAATTGAGACTCTTATTATCGGGGGGTGGGGATATTTCATTCACAAGTAGAATGAAATTTGTTGTATAACTTCGGATATTTACTATAATGTCTGGTTTCTCGTTTATAGTTAGAATTAGAAAATGAAGGTAGATATCTTCGAAAAATGCATGTGAACTACCAAAAACAAAACAAACTGAAAAAAAAATATCCAGATGTGGGTATGATATATAGCTTAACAGATAGTTTTTCTCAATTCAAATTTTGACTAATGTGAAATTATGTATACCGGTAGATAAAAGAACAGAATATTATCTCTTATCTTTGTAATGTTTCGAAGTATATACCTTGTACCAAGATAATACTTTATCGTATTGTTAAATCTTTAATTATCTTTAATGGTACATAAATGGTACATAAAAACGATGCCGCATTCTCGATCCCATCCGCCATTCATTAAATTCAAAATATTTGTTATAATGTGACATTTCTAAACGATGAATTTAAAATATAAAAGAACAACGACGAAAACGCAAGACCGTCGTAAGTTCAGTAGCGACAAGAAAAGCTTGCAGTACATTCTCTTTCACAATTAATTACTTGACGAAAGAAGGAACAAGATTGGTAAACACGCATTGCTTGGACAAATCACTCGTATTCTCATCATTTGATGGATCCCATCTTTTCCCCGAGAAACGTCGAGATATTTAACTTTCGTTTCGATAAGAAATGAACGGTACTGGGAACAGATCTCGGGTCATGCCCTATCAACGCTATCAAAGCACGCGCTGAAAAGACGAAGGATTTCCCCTCGTTCTGGAGGCGGCTATCCCGGCGGATTTTGTTGAATGGTGATTGATAAATTGGAATTCCACGATTACTAAATACAAGTTTACAAATAATTCGTCCATCAATAACGATGGTACATAATGTTCGCGTCAACATTTATTTCGTTTTATCATAAATTCAATATTTCAATTAACTCATCATTTCAACAAAGGTTTAGTACCTTGCAAAGAGGTATCTTTGTCTTATCATAATAATTTTCTATTTCAAATTCAAAGTACTCCATACAATTGATTGTTTTGTTCTGCCTAACATCAAATAATACTTGATTAGAAATAAATATTTATTGGTTCATCTACTTTAATTGTGTAAGAAGTCGATATTTATCGCGATTTACAAGAGGCGCTCTTGTCCTGGGGTTCTTTAGGTTATGCGCATTTAAGGACCTTGCCACTTGTTTAACGCTAATGATGTGTGCTTCTGCCATCAAAGGTAATCAGCTAGGAGAGGTTTACAACTCCCTGTAAATAGATTTCGAGTTGAATACCCGGTATGAAGAATTCTACTACGATGGTATATTACAGTATATAAAAAGAAAAAGGAAACGAGCTGTGGAGGAAAATTTTGAATTCAGAACTTTCTCGCTTAATGTATTGTTTGCTTAATAGGTATTCAACCTTAAAGAAAATTTTCCAGCTGAAATTTTGGACCTTTATGAATAATCAAAAAGGAAATTGTGTTTTTATTACTTATATGAAATAGGATACATGTAAAAACATACCTAATGTTTGCAGTGCCTTACACTAAAGACTTGATTATGAAAACTTGTTTGATCTGAAAGTGACGGTTAATACTATGAATAGATGGAAATATAACGGAAATTCGCGCTCTCGACTCCAGGTCGGAGTGAAGTATCAGATACCAGATCAAGTACCAAGTTCATCAGATGGAAATCTGCTAAACATGTTAATTATCACAATAATGAAGACACATTTGTTTGGACAAGCGGTCGTCATTCTAAGACTAAAACAAAACATAAAATCAACATCTACAGAATTAAGTAAACGACATCTTGGCATTGTACCACGAGCAATGCTGCAATTTCCAGGGAACATTATACTGGTGTGATTATAGAACTTGACATACCACGTGGCTTCTTCGGCAATCAAACTCTCATGACCATTTTCTTGTGTTTATGCCTGTCAGAATAAAAAGGAACTTTAAGTATAAACAGAAAGTCTACCCTCCGCATATAAAACCACTAGAATGGGGATATCTGTTTAAAATCTAGAGGCGACCGTTTTAGGGTGTGGGGAGGAACGAAAGACATTTACGGGGCAATGACATTTGAGAGAAAGAAAAAAAATAAACGCCTTCAGATGTTCTAATAACACAAACTAAGCTTTGATGCATCAGAAGCTCAGGCACATGCTTTGGCTATTTTCATCCCCCCCCCTTCAAATATCAGAATTTGAAGTCGTTCTCATTTTTCTCGGAACAAAAGTAGGTAGATCTTTGGAATATTTCTGATATCAACACACCTGTCCGATTAATTTCCACGATTATGAAAATCAGATTTAGTACTAGTGTTTTTATTGTACAAGAGTATGCGTAATCTCGTCACGAAGCTCTCTAGTGAGCAATCAAATCTTAAGTAGAAGAGTTTCGTATTAAGGTAACCAGAGACCGAGTACAAGTTATTACGTGATGTTAGCGCACCTGTGACTTTAGCAGATTTCTTCTGTCCACACTCGCCCATAAATTACTACCAAGTCTCGCACCAACCACCGATTTACTTGACGTAGAAAAAAGAGTGGCATTAATGAGAATTAATTAGAACTCCATATGCCTGTACAACTCTCACAGGTTCAGTTAGCTGTAAATTATCATATTGTTGATATCAGTTGCCAGAGAAAGGAGCAAAAAAGATTCCAGGTTTTATATTTTATAACAATTGCACTAAGTCTTGGTTTCGTAATTACCTCAGTAAAATAAATAATGCTCGGCCATGTACACCTGGGAAAATACTTACTGGGCTGGATTTTATACAAAAGTACGTATAATTGTTGCCATATTGCCTGCATGGTAAACAAACTGAAAGCGTAACAGCTCACTCCGGGCGACTAAAGGCTTCTTTTCATCTTTTTTGTATGAAGAATAATGTATCTGTTTTTTCAGCAACAGAGGGTCAGTTCCAAGATTTTCTATCATTCTGATCCTCACATCTCTGAGAATACAAGACATTCCATGTATAATAATTAACTAATTGGAGGCAAAAACCGAAACTTAAATATTTATATTCTGTTTTCCATAACAAACAAACTTTTGAAACAAGTATTGATACATTTTTACAGTTTTTAGTTACTTGTATCTATGCGTTAACGAATTGGTTCTACTTCTGTTGAAGAGTATATGTGTAAAAATCTTTAATTAATATTTCATATGAAAACAGAACATCATGTAGATTACATTTTGAAAATTTATATTGACGACTTTATATTAGTTTATAACTAAAAGCAAGCTCTCTCTTATTTACATTTTGAAAACAGTCAGGGATCTATAGGTGAGATACAAAACACAATAGGCATCCACACATTACTTCACAGTTTTTTCCGCCTGCTAAAAAATAAAATGCAAAAATATGAAAACTGGTCTTTTAAACACCAATAAACAACTCAAGTGTAAATCACAAAACAAAAAGTTTGCTGAGATAAATTTCATATAAACTCTTTAAGTTTGCTACTGATAAAAATCTCTGGCCGCTGAAAATCTAAGGAAAAATCGTGTTGATCCTCTGCAATTCTTCGACAACCAGGATTACATAAACCTCATTCGCGTTATCTTAGGCGGTAATGTGATGGAAGTATACAGTTGACGGGCATTTGTTACTCGCTCAATTTTAAACGTTATTGCATGCTTATTTCCCCAGTGGAGAAATTACAGCTGAGAAAGTCTTATCACATTGGCCGAGGTAAATCTTTTGTTGCCGCCCACTTCAAGGGTCTGAAAAATAAGACACCGAGGCGATAAACTTTCACTGTTACAAGCACCGACGAATGGTCGTTATCCTGTTGTTTCATGAAACCTGAACACGAGATATATATTGTCATTGTAGAAGCATCAATGATAAAGGCGGCCGCAAAATGAGCAAGTTGTCATTGCAACCGTCTAATTTTGAGGAGTGTCTCATCAGTCAGGGAGATGCCCCCTACACAGTCCCCGCAGAGCTTTTCTGCAATGCCACCTGGGATTCCATTCTGTGTTGGCCACCGACTTTGATCGGGTCGGAGACAAAATTGCCATGCCCGAAATTTCTCGGACTTTCGCCCGATAGATATGCAACCAAATCGTGCGGAAGGGACGGAAACTGGATTGGAAAACATCCTGGAAATGAAAAATTCCCAAAGAGTTTTTATCCAGGTTGGACAAATTATTCCGAGTGCAAGGGACTTAAATACGATATTCCAGCACCCACTCCAACTAACAGTACTCTGGACAGACATTTCAATGCCTCGGAGCCGTCGTCAGTTAGTGTCGGAATTCTCCCCTTCCACAGTGAAGGCGTGGACATCCTTTCTACCCTGCTACTAATCACGTCCCTCACCATGGTTTTGGCCTCCATTGTCATTACTTTTTGTAACAAAGGCCCGTTGACCACTCGAAAGAAACTTTACAGGAACTGTTTTGCCGCGTTCTTGGTACATGACACTTTGGAACTCGTGATTAGAATGGGTCGCATCATCCAATCGGATGACATTGTAAATGATGTTGAAACATGTGTTTCCATAGGTGTAATGGTAACGCTGTCGTCCTCTGCTATCTACACCTGGTTGACCATAATTTCGGTGTATTTTTCGTTGACAAAAAGTGGCATTGTAATTGAGAACAAAATGTATTACGTGTTGTGCCTTTTGGGTTGGTTTATACCCACCGTCATCACCATTATCTGGTTAAGTGTCACGGTATTGTCCGGAAACCTCAAATGTATCAACGGCGAATTGGAATTTACTAAACCAGAATCTGGATTTTGGATTATCGAAGGAATAAACGTGTTCTTGATTTCTCTGTCATGGCTTCTGCTAATACTATTCTTGTGGAAATACAAGCATCACGAAAGCCATCGAAGATTCGCCGAGAACAAAAGTTTGATTATGGAAATCGTGAGCATCAGGCAAAGCGCTTACAAACTGTTGATTGTTCTTTGCTACGTCACATCCGGATACATAATCTACGCCATCACGGCACAGGACCCTTTGACAGAGACGACGTCGTATATTTTGGTTGTCATTTTATTTTCACGCGGGATTCTGTTGTCCGTGTTTATGTGTTTAACGGAGGGTAGTTCTAAATGTTGGGACGGTGTGTATTCGGTGGAAAGCATCACAGAAAGCGAGGCCAGTCTTACTAATAGTAACACTAGCACCTTGACGACGCCAAGCTCTGTCAACATCCACCGAATCTCTAGATAAACGAGCACATGCAAAAGACTCCAGTGCTATTTTTTTGGAGTTGTTCTGGCTTAAGAATATTGGTGCTTTTATTTCAATGAAACATTGACACTTTTAAGAACTGTTGACAATATAATTTTATGTGAAACTGGCTTTGTAAGATTGAATCGTGCATAAATAATGTTTGAGTTCACATTCTGAGATTGAGAAGGACATTGTCCCGATCTTCGTGCCTATGACTGTAAATACCTGTAAAATATTTTATGTACTTCTAAAGTGCTTCGTTATTAAATGGTTTTGACACTACCGTTTTTAAATCCTCATTAAATGATAAAACGGTAAAAGTAAAACCATATGTTAAAATAAATGTTATTCTTAACAGATGTAACCTCAGCTGTGGAAAAAGTGCAATCTTTAATTAAGTAAATTATCAAAATCACAAGGTAAAATTTCGATAAATATCGATAACCTCTTTTGCACAATGTTTTGATCAGAGTGACCTTTCCTCTTCGGTTCTTATTAGGAGAGCGTAAATCAACACGTCGCCTCCTCCAATTGAACGCCTCGTTTTCCTCCTTTTAATAGGATGACCTCTTCATTACTGTCTGTGGTGCATTCCCAGTGCAAATGGATCCCTTCCTCAATTAATTTTGTTGCATGACGAATGTTTTTATATCGTTTTGCTGATAAATGCGGAACACTGGAATAATTGACTGCTGGTATTATTTTCTCCTATCGTCCGTAGTATCAGTAACCTGTTATCACTCAGCGAAAGCTCCCGGTATCGTAAAGGAGATAGCGCCGTCACTTCATACCAATCTCCAGTGTAATGAAATGTGAACATTTTACTAGGCACCCTGCTCCGAAATATAAACATCCTTTGAATTTTATCGAAAGAGAAAAGTGGATATCAATGTTTCTTTTATAACATAATCATACAGTACATTAAATCCATACCTACGTCTTGTGTAGCGATACGATAACATTGAAAAATGAGAACGTTGTCATAATCGTTGGGGGCTAATGTTTATTTGACAATGACAACAAGACGAACGAGTTGGAGACAGGGGGATCTTGAAAGAAATAAATAAGATTGTCATCGGGAAATGTCTTGATGAATTGAAACAATTTTTCTCTCTTCCCCTTTTTCGTATTTCATAGTTCACTTACGAACACCAACATTGAATGCTTTCCAGAAGTTTTGATGTTTAGATCGTGGAGATTGCTAAACAGATGAGCGTTATTACACTGTTCATATATATTTGGTGTAATCCAACCTTAATGACGAAATAATGGAGTGTTGAAATCTTCAAGAGGGGAAGCAGGGTTTTTTTCTGTGGAGTAAATTTCTCCTACATGTGGAAGAATTCACAATTCTCTCTTATATCGGATAACCAATTGCTCTATAGATAATATAACTTTTCCCGTTTGTGTATGTATAAGAAACGCCGATTTACGCATGACGTGCTATAATTGATAGCCATTTTATTTGATACGAAAATATTAATCGAAGATTTACTTACGGTATTGTTTAGTAGCCTTTCTGTCTGGAACATTGTCTATAATATATTTACTTCATAGGGGGAAAGGCTACTATATAGATCTAGCAGAAATGCACCCATATTAGGTTTCCGCCTCCCGTTTTTTGGTTTGGGGGAGCGGGGGGTTGTAAATCATAAGAAATGTTTTATAGAACGCCAGTCAGGCTTTAAATTAACTAATACCATAAGTTAAATACACATTGTATTTGCATACAAAAGTGTGTTTAATTCTCAATTGTTTTATTATTGTCCTCCACTTTTAGCAAAAAAACGGAGGCTATTTATTGGGTCTATATATCTGTTTGTCTGTTAATGCATACGTATACATGTATTATGTATACATGTATATGTTGCTCAGTGGTAACCGGGAGGTCATGAGTTCGAGCCCAGCTCATGACATGACTGCGTTAAACCTCAGATGTAGATATACTGTAAGTAGTGATTGTCCTCCGCCAAACGCTCAGCATTAAGTGAAAATCACGGGTCTTTCGGATATGACCTTTTAAACAGAGGTCCTGCGTCGCGGCAGGCGTTGGTACGCTAAAGAACCTTCACTGCTACGACCCTGAGCGCTAAGCATTGGTCTAAATTTGTGGTACTTTACCCACAACTGGTGATGTCTCAATAATATTGAATATGGGTGAAAAATTCCCGACGGGACGTAAAACAGATAGACAATCAATCGTATATTTTAATTGTGTTTAGTGTTTGAGGAAATTTAAATATAGATAATAACGTTTTTTTAAACGGAATATGAAGCTCGCAAACATTGCAAAAAAAAATTACAAAACCCGCTAACACGGGTTGTGTATTTTTATTCCCCCCAAAATATTTCGCTGTTGTGTCCGTCCTTCCGTCCGTCTGATTGATTGTATCTTGTTTAACGGCTCTCTCGAGAATTTTTTTTCTCATATGGAGACGTCACCAAGACCGATGAAGGGCTTCAAAAGGCCTTTGCTCGGCGTTTACGGCCATTGAGCAGTGAGGGTTATTTAACGTGCCACACCTACTGTGACACGGAACATCCGTTTTTAAGGATGTGTACTACACCAGATAAATTTGATATGGATAAAAAGTGGAGGATATGGACAACAATAATTTGAAATTGAAAACTTTCAAATTTACTTTATTAAGTCAAAAAATGAAGTTTCAGTAGAAAGCAATCTGGAAAAAAAAATTAAAACCCCTCCTTGACTCGAACCCGCGATCTACAGTTCAGCAGTCGACGTGCTTTTTTTTCTCTCTCTCTCTTTTATTTAGTCGACGTGCTAACCCACTGAGCTTCTCAGCTAGGCGATAATTATTATTATTATATTTTCATGTAAAATACTCGAACCTGAATGGTCGAGAAGCATTTGAAAAAACATATTGTTACCCTCTGAGAACAGAAAACACGCGACCCAGGGTGATAGTATCTAGCAACGGGTAACAGTACTTGACAACGGTTGATATTATAAAAAATTATCACATGCGTCAAATTTATGCGCGTACGGTTCGCAGTAGATTGCTAGACGACGTCGTTTGAGCGTTTGTAATAAACGCGAGTACCCGCATCGAAATACGAAATATCGCACGACAGTGATTGATCAAATGTCAACAGACGTAAGTTTTTCTGTTTTCAAGTTTACATAACATTCAGTATAATAAAACAAATATTGCATGTATTTGAGGGTAGCATTGAAATTTTCAATGTTACCCTCAAATACATGCAATATTTATATACTGATATTCATATTATCTGAAAAGGAAGTTAGTCATTATGACGATGTGAAGTACATCCTTAAGGTAATCTCCGAGGACCCGTGACATTCACATCTGATGCCGAGCGTTTGTACCCGTTTTAACGACTTAGGTCTGTCGCGGCCGGGATCCGAACTCCGGGCACTGTCCGTCTGAGCTCATATCTCATAAACCTTTTATCAGAAATTGATATAATTGATCACAGATGTTCCTTGAGACAAGGACTTTTGGACCAAGGGCTCTAGAGGTCATTTTGGAAAGGTCAAAGTCATTCAGAAAATAAAGGTTCCTTAATTCAACAGGTTTATATATATATATATATATATAAGTTCTTATCTATCATCAGAATTTCTTGGGACAGGGAATTTGGAATCAAAGTCATTTTAAAAAGGTAAAAGTTATTCAGAACATATATCTTATATAAGGAAAAGGTTCCTTATTTTAACAATTTTTAGCAGGTATTGATCATATCTCGCACAAATAAGTAGCAGGCAAATGGCTTTCAGGCAAAGGTCACTCTAGATACTATTATAAGGGTCAACAAGGTCACTCAGTGCATATAGATCTACCTTATATACGAAAAACCTTTATTTCAACAGTTATTGATCTTTTGGATCAAGGTCAATTGGAAAGATCAAGGTCACTAATACATATACTAGTTCTTATTTTAACTGGTTTTGAACAGGTATTGATTATATATCCTACAAATAAGTAATACTAGGCAAATGGCTTTCAGACAAAGGTAACTCAAGGTCATTTTCTAAATGTCAACACCACTCAAATACCTTTCATATTTGTTGTGAATAGCAAGCTAGGACTTTCTTATTTTCAACAGTCATTTCATATTTAAACATTATTTGGTTTTCTGATTTAAATACTTATCAAATTTGTTCAGATATAGAAAATAATCAAGCATTTTATGTTCATCGGGAATTTTGTTTCAATAATGAAAACAGAAACATTGTTATATTGAATTATTGTGTGTATCTAATGAATGAAAGTTATCTTCAAATAATCATGATATCTACATTACCCCCTCACAATTCTGAGCGAGAAGGGATATAATAACGAGACCTTTCCTGAGCGAGTGTGTGTGTAACAGACACTCTACAGATCACATCATTTTACATTTGCTTGCTTGATTTGATATTTCACAGGAAGCTTGGTTACAAGTAACAAGAGAGGAAGAAATCTATTGACTTTGATCTCCAAAGGTCAAGGTCACTACGCGACTTCATAGAAAATGTTCGCAGACACTCTAGATACACACAATTTTTTGCTTTGAACATTGATTTCATACTTCCAGTGTGGCTTCATTATCAAGAGAGAAAGTACCCTATTGGTTTTGGGATCAAAAGGCCAAAGTTCAAGGTCACTACAGGATTTCATTTAAAAAAAAAGTTTGTTGACATTTACAGGGCATTCATATAGTAGGTTTGACCGGTCGCTTCATAACCGGGAGGTCATGAGTTCGAGCTCCGCTCTTGTCATTGCCGCGTCAAACCTAAGACGTTAAGTGAATGCTCCTTCGCCAAACGCTCAGTATTTATAAGTGAGAATCACGGGTCTTTCGGATATGATCTTAAAACGGAGGTACCATGTCGCGGCAGGCGTTAGCACTTTAAAGAACCCTCACTGCTATTGCCCTGAGCGCTAAGCATAGGTCTAAATTTGTGGAACTTCTTCAACAGCTGGTGAAGTCTACGTCAAAAAACATAGGTTTGTTATCAAGAGAGGTAAAACCCTTTTGATTTTTTAATCTAAAGGTCAAGGTCACTATGGGACTTCATAGAAAAGGTTTGTAGACACCCATTGCGAGGGTATGTGTGTGTGTTCCTCGCACAATTTGTTACAAACTCCCAATTGTTCACGGAAAAGTGCACATATATCTTTCATTAATTATAACTGAACAGAATAACCAGCATTAGTCTGATCAGAGTTTTAAAATAACATGCTTTCTCAAATATTGCTAGTCTTTATACTAAAATGGTCCTCCAGACTTAAGCGGAATAGAATAATGGAGGAATTTCCACTAAATACAGCAGACTTTCCATGGGGACAAATTGGCTAGATTAGGGGAAGATCTCGCTATTTGGCGATCTTCCTGTCGGCGCAAGTTCGAATCCCGCTCGCGCCGGTAAGTGGGAAAGTTTCCCAGTTTACTTTCGGAAGGTTGGTGGTCTCTTCCCAGGTACATAGTATATGGGCTTCCACCAATAAAAACTAGACGCCACCAGATTACTGAAAAATTGTTGAGTGTGGCGGAAAACATCAATCAATCAATCAATCCTGTGTAATCCCGCTATATAGCCAGATTTCCAGGGGAAGAAATGGCTAGTAATGGAAAGGATACTATAAAACATCGGCCACAGGACCGATCTATTTGTGGTTGCGTTAAACAGTGCGCATGGGTGAATGAGAAATCATTTTATTGTTTCGGTACAATAATTCCTTATCAATAACATGTATAAAAGTTCCGAATAAAAGATTTTAAAGATATTTAAATAGATGTATAAGTTTTGATTACAGTAATCAATACGTTTTATTCATTATTAAACAAATATTGTGCATTTACGATTCTATATGGGTAGAGTTTTTACAAGTACTCCCTGGAATGGCAGTGTGTAAAGTATAGAAGCAACTCATTATGGGTTTACAGATATTAATTAAACAATAATGGATAAAAAAAAAAATCCACGACATGCATATCAGAGTTGCAGACATACACAGTATAGTCAGTCCGGCAAATAACATCACCATCATCACGTGATATAGATCCGGGGTATGCCTTGCCATTGTACTATATGACACATTTTTTAAGCATGTTGTATTGATACTCAAAATTTGATAATTTTCATATTACTTCATTTGCATACCATCATGGTGGTACTTCAACATTTTTATAAACGCATTTAGCTTCTTGAATGCAAATGATAAAAATGGGCAGATTTAGGATTTCAGTTTAGAAGGGTGTGGAAAAAACTGAGAGATAAGGGGTCTGTTTGTCGCTTTTAGGGTCCCAGTTCGCCCTGATGGAGGTCTCCGGGGGTTTTGTCTCCAAAATGTCCCGTGTTTAGTTGTATTTCAATAAAGAAATCTGGTATAACACTGATAGCATTTTCAAGTACACATGCTGTAATTTTATTTGAAAATAAATGTTTCAATTTTTAAACTTCATCCAATCATGCTTGATAACGCTGTTGGCTCCCTGCCTCTTGTATCTTTTTAATAAACAGACTTAGGTGACGTCCGTATTTTTTAAAAAAAAATGTTTTCTCTGACCTTCCTCAAAATATATGTAGCTCGTGTAAGTTTAAGATCTTTTAAGAAGTAATGCTTTTTTAAAAGTGAGTATTCAAGTTAAATTGTTTCTTAATTTTGTTCCATTTTGAATAAAATAATTAATTCTACAATTTCCGTGTGTTTCTTTGTAAATAGTCTAGAATATTCAAAATATTTTAGCGGCCGATCTGATGCTTTGCATCAAAATTATCTTGTTTAAAGGTTGAAATATACTCGGAAGAAACAATGAAGATTAAATGTAGTTTCATTTAATATTTGTGATGTCTGCATAAATCAAGCCTGCTTAGATCCAAATAAACTGTATTGCCTTATCTCCTTCTGAAGATTAACGTCATGAAAAAGTACTACAAACTACATCAGATGGTTTATTTCTACGAGGATCTCGATTACACGTGCGTTTGATTCCCCTAGAAAAATATTATGCATTTGAAAATTTATCGCGATAACGTTTGATAATAACAAGGAGCAGCCTTACAGCGAAAGCCGCGTGATACAATACATTGACATCGGGGTTTTACAAGGACACGTCGATTTAAGTACGCCGGTATGAAACGTTGATTTATTTTCAGAAATGAAATTTATTTCTTATGTAATCCTATACATTATTTTCACATTCTACTTACGGCCTTGTCGGAATTTCCTGCCGCTAAGATAATAGACGTACATGTACTATATTTATCAAGAAGTTCTGTATTTCTACGCGCATTGTTTACAACTACAGCGCGTTCATGAGAAAAATGTATATCATTACAATTTGTAAAGATATCAAAGACAAAAACATTGAAAATGTAAATATATGTGTATATACATACTGACCATTTTTGAATTTCAGTTTATATTCAATATATACTTCGATCAAGGAAACTATAACTTTATACTTTGTACCCAAGGGCTGATCCAAACCGTGTCAAATAAGAACAATCGCGATTTTACAATTGCTGAAATACACAGAACAATAATCATTGGTGACCTTATCCATATGACCTTGGACCAGGTGGTGGCGGAAGTGGGTATCTATATACAGTGAATTACATTAGATATTGCTTCACTTAGGACAGTCATATTTTTTTAAGAGTTCGTGATAATCTTTGTGCTTTACAAAATATTTTAATTGCAATGTGTATCTTGCGTAATCCTCTTAAATTTGTGATTTTATTATGCTTTTTCTGGCTTTTCTCACACTTATGAATATTTAAATAGTCACTTATACATTGCATGGCATATGTGGTTGCATATTGTCGAGAGGATTATCTTAGTTCAATCCTTTTGTCTAATTGGCAATAAAATATGATCAAACCAAATTTACGTCAAATGACTGTATCCCATTTTCATTCTCAATGACCGTGTAGCGAGCGACAATGTGGCGAGAATTTCATCGTTCCTTCCTACAAATGGTCTAGAGCGCTGATCACATTGCTAGAAAATTTGATTATATTACATGTATATATATTCACCGTTTTCCCCTAATAATCTTAACGTTATGTCTTAAATTCAGAATGATCCATCATGAAGTCTTAATTCACACTCTTATCACGTGACAATGTTACGACCAAGACACGCCTTACTCAGTCCGTCAGACAGACAGACAGCCAGACAGACAGGGTAATTCCTACACAGACCAAAAACATTTCTTTATTTGATTTAAACTATATTTTATTCACAAAGTGAATGGGATCGACATAAACATGGGATAAACATTTGTTTATTGGGTATAAACCTAAATGTTTCCATCAAATCACTCAACCTTGTTCAAATTCAAAGTAAACTGCGACGTCAATCAAGAAATAAGTACAGGCTAATTAAGTTATGAACTATACAGAATTCTGAATTTTTTTATACAACGGAAGACGTCAATATTCGGTAAAACAGCGATTTTTCAACATTCTTTATATTCATAAAACACATTTTTTGTAATACCTCAACCATATTAGTAGATTTTATATTTGTTTATTTAATTTCTTTTGGATGGATGTTGTATGCGTTGAATATGGTCATGAAGTTCTGAAACAAATGGGTATATGGTTGGCAGGTTTTGAAGAAAAAGAACTAAGACCTTTTATAACACACGTTATGATCTCTGTCTCTCTCTCTCTCTCTCTCTCTCTCTCTGTGTGTGTGTGTGTGTGTGTGTGTGTGTGTGTGTGTGTGTGTGTGTGTGTGTGTGTGTGTGTGTGTGTGTGTGTGTGTGTGTGTGTGTGTGTGCAAAGGAATTCAAAATCTTTAAATTTTTTGTCAAAAATATAGAAAATATTTATTTCAAAAGCTTCATGGATTATCATTCGTTGCCAAAACCCTTGGTGGCAAATGCCAAACAAAAATTGTATATAACATGGCTCAAAGTTTTTTGGCAATTTCTGTGTAAACTGGATTTACTCCTCTTGTGTTTGCATATTTATTATTCTGCAGATAACCGTCAAGGGTTTGTGAACATTCAGATTGGAACTGGGTGATGATGAAAAGGTTTTAAGTATTTAATCAAAGTCAACTCGTTGTTATCATCGATTGGCATACGAATTAAAGGGTTCATTCCCTGTGGGTGTGTAGGATTAGTACTTTTATTTCTCGTAAAAATAAATTAGATTTCTTATATTGATCACGAAACATAATTTTACAATTGTGCCAATTTTTCTTAGTTCAATAAGTTTGATAAAGGTACAATGCCAAGATTTAGATGAGGTCCATCTTAGTCTATACTAGTAGATATTATCATGGGTTTTTTTTTTGTGGGGGTGGGGGGGTTATTGCGTATTGCTGGACTCATAGTTTTTGGGTTTAATATGCAATAAACAATAATTGATATAAATCCGATCTTTATATGACTGTATACAATTAATTGCCAGATTAGACTAACATGTTAATGAACTATCTGTTAAATAACTATCTGCATGCCCTGTGCATTTAGTAAATATTATCTTCTCTCTGTCTCTCTTGCTCAATTTTTTATTTTTTATTATCATTTCCCCCCAGATAATATGTTTAGAGTGAACGAAGCATTCTATCATCAAAATGCTTTAATGAAGATATGAGGGGTTGTACGCGGCTGTACTCTATAGGATTTTACACATAAATCCGGAAGCCCCATGCACGTTCGTGTATAATAAATAAAAGACAAAGACAAATAAACAAGGCAGAGGCCGTCAGACAATATCTCGCCCCAGTTTATTATGCCAGGCTGATGTGTTTGTTTTATGTGCCTTTGGTGCTATCAGATTTCTGTCAGCAATGTTTAGAAATTATGGAAAACATTCCGGGACAATTAGTAAAAATATTTCACACTTATTTATGACAAGAATGGTACGCTGAAGGGTCGATTTCCATGTTTTTTCTCTATTTCCAAAATGATATCAGTGGTGTTAGTTACTTACAGAGTGTGATAAGTATAGTAAAGTCATTATAGATGAATTACAGTCCATGATAAATTACAGATCTTTATTACCAGGTCCTTATTAAGGTCTTCCGTTTCCAACGGGAAGACCTTATCGTAATTGTAAGGTTGTATTTTCTTCATTATTTTTTTTTCTTACAATTTTTGTGCACGCGATTTCTCGGATATCCGTCATCCGATTTTTGTGAGTTTTTTTGTTGTGCGTTTTTTTATTTTTACTTTCAGAGGGTCACTTTGTCCTTAATTGTTCTCAAAAGCTATTCAAGATATCAACTTGAAATTTTCAGCGATTGTAGAGGAGACATGGTAGGTGTGACATAGGGTATCGTGATTTTTTCAATGCTAAACATGTCGGAGTTCGGTTGGGCTCGAAAATTCAACAAAAGTTATACATGATGAAAAGATTTATATGAAATACCAAATTTTAGAGGCCAGCCCCTCAAATAAGGGACCGAGAGGTGGACAAGAGTATTTTTTAGATATCTCAAAACTAAGTATAATTTGTTAAGCATTATTGGAGTAAAAATGTTGTGACAAATAATCTGTGATGATTGATCTGTGTGATGTCATCAAAATGGCTTTGATTACGTAATAAGGATTTATTGGGGAATAATGTACGAAAGTTCTATCTCGAAAACCAAAAATATTTTTCAAAGCATTATAGAACATACATGTAAATTGTACAGAATGTTATTCTAAACGATGTGCCATCTTCATTATTTTTGTGACCCCTTTTAAGGAATTGCAGGGTTGATCCCTATATTTGAAGTGGAAGAAAATCTCAATTTTGCCACATGCACATTTTCCATACCCATACAAATACTCTGTAAAAAAAAAAAAAAAAAAGTCCTCACTTGAAAACTGTTGAAGGGGAAAACAAAAGACAAATCATGTACTCTCTATGCAATAATTCCTCAAAACCGACTAAGTTCAATAACATGTAATTTTCTCAAGAACTGAAGAAAATCAAAATCTTTGCCACATGCACACCTTCAATACCCATATAAACACTTCGTAAAGTAAGAAGATTCTCACTTGAAAACTGTGGGAAGAGTTCATCGAATAAATCATGTACTCTCTTTGTAATATTTCCTCATAACGGACTAAGCTCAAAAATTGAAGAAAATTAAAATCCTTGCCACATGCACATCTTCAATATCCATACAAACACTCTGTAAACAAGATGGTCCGCACTTGAAAATTGAGGGAGGAGTTTGCTGAACAAATTATGTATCCTCCATATAACACTAATTTTCAAATAAAGGGGCTGCAAGAGAGGTCAAAATGGATCAAAATTGCAATATGACCTAGAATGATCCACTAAAAGCTACATATAGCAAGTTTCAGCTCGATATGTGACAGAGAAATGAAATTGGAACAGAAAACCCCGAACGGAGGGACGTACAAACATCGCTGTACTATGATGAAAGGTGAAGATAACGAACAGTGATCAATCTCATAACTCCTATAAGCAATACAAAATAGATAGTTGGGCAAATACGGACCCCTGGACACACCAGAGGTGAGATCAGGTGCTTAGGAGGAGTAAGCATCCCCTGTCGACCGGTCACACCCACCGTGAGCCCTATACCCTGACCAGGTAAATGGAGTTATCCGTAGTCAAAATCAGTGTGCCAAGAACGATCTAACAATCGGTATGAAACACGTTAGGCAGCATTTACACCAATAATAGGTTGTATTTGACGAACTAGATCGTTATAACGACCATAGAATTTGCGAAATGCTGACTTCAATCGAGACTGTTGAAAGCCCTGTACCATCAACTTGTTTGTCAGTAGCTTGCCTCGATTTAAAAACTGACCATACGCAGAACAAGCTCTTGTGTATCGAATCAGTTGAGAGATATAAACACCATATGCAGGTGATGATGGAATATTGCTACATAGATATGGGATGTTGACGATGGAGAAGCTGAAATCATCCCGTTTGACATACAGTTGAGTTGTCAGTGTGCCATTAATGTCTACTTTCAATGAAATATCTAAGTATGAAGCAGACGTGGACGACTCTGTGGTGTCTTTTATTTCGAGCTCACAGGGATATATCGAATCGACATATGAATGAAAGTTATTGTCCCCCACCGCAACGCGGAAGGGGACATAGAAATAACGGTGTCCATGCGTCCCACTTCACTTTGTGGACGCAACTCCTCAGAAACCGCCCAACGGATTTTGTTCATGTATTGTAGGATTGTTAGTCACCATGTGTAGTTGATCATATTACGCCGCCATTTTGATTCGACAATTTTTACAGGAGTTATGAGACTTTGTTGAATTTGTACATGCTACACTATAGAAACACTTTGTGGACGCAACTCCTCCGAAACCGCTCAGTGGATTTTGTTCATATTTTGTAGGATTGTTAGTCACCATGTATAGTTAATCATATTGCGCCACCATTTTGATTCGACAATTTTTACAGGAGTTATGGGACTTTTGTTCTTCAACTTTTTTTTGCGGCGGTGGGGGACATGGCTGTGTAGAAATCTTGTTATTGTTAATAGACAAAACGTCGTCGATATATCTAAATGTCGAATTGAAGGCCACAGCAAGAGATTTTTTCTTCTCACGTAGTAGATTTTGAATAAATTCTGCTTCATATGAATATAGAAACAGGTCAGCTAACAAAGGAGCACAAGATGGGCGTATAAAAAGGTGTCGCTCTGTGGAGTCTATAAGGGACACAGGCTCTAACAGAATGGTTGGTGTCCCTCGTAGTATCCTTCGAGATATCAAAAATTTATTATATATAGTCGTCAAATAGTTAGTTTTACAGAAATGAAAGTTTGTAATTGTCATGTTCCGTTAAGAGATATTTTGAAATCTCATGTCCTCGATCTCAAAATGTTCTGTAAAAAAAGATGTAAAACTTGGGATATATTGATCACTAGAAATTCATTGACTAGTAATCTCACCGGACGTAGTTTCTGTATCAAACTTTTGAAAACTTGACCTATAAGTCTTTTAACATTGTCTGCAATATTGAGTGTAACCTCTGTGGCTTAATTTATGTCGGGGAAACTAAAGGTTCACTTAATAAAAGAATAACGGACACAGATTTCAAATTTAAAAAATGGTGGTACATATAACCAACTTCTGAGATTATGAGATTGATCGCTGTTATCTTCACCTCTCTATAAACATTTCAATTCCCCAGACCATTCCATCTTGTCCATGAGGGTCAGGATAAAAAAAATAATAACTACCATCATACAAACAATCCAACTTTAAAGTACCCCTTTTCGTAGACAACGAGAAGATCACTGGATCATGACTCTTGGCACTGCATTTCCATATGGATGCAATGATAATGTATACAATGTAGGAAATTTGACTAGTCCACAAGGAAATAACGTGAAAAGTCATCACGACTTTTCCCAAATACACAAAGATGTAAACGTGGACATCGTTCATATAAAAGACCATGTATACCCGATGTCACACTTGATTCAATGTTACTTTTCGTCAACAGACAATTAGGTCCACATCATAATCGCACAAAATTTACTCTGTTCCATTGAGAGTTTTGAATATTTTATTTGAAGAAGTCAAAGCTAGCCCATACCTGGATTTTCAACACCAGAAATAGATTGAATTCTATGATTATGGATATTGTCTATCACAGGCTCTTTAAACCACCACGGGTCATGGATGATATCCCTTCCGAATCATGCCGCCAGTTCCTTAAACTCAAATTTACCAACAAAAAAGAAAAGAATAGATGCCGTTAACATAAGCAACATTCTTTGTCGTAAAATGTTCAGTCTTGTATTCCAACATATTTCAAGTTCAAGTCTACACCCTGTATTGTATACACCCTGTATTTCCTACAAATATACTTCTACTATTGCATCCAAACTTTTTAATCACAAACAAACATGACCTAGATATAGACCGTCTCATACTTAATCCACCTAAGTGTTCTTGTTCTTCGTCTTCTTTCAACTATAGTCCAGCTGGACTTCTCATCAATGATGATGTTGATCTAGATGAAAATGAGGATCTGAAATCATTACATGTATTTTAAAAGATCCTAAATTCAGAAAACCTGTCTTTCAATTGGCGACAGAACTTTATCTCTGTTATGAACTTGTTGAAGATTATGCCAGATGATGGGCTAAATATGATAAAGAACTTGATACCATATCAAAGTAGATTAAAAGTATAATTCCGTATTTGATACATAAAAACAAAAGTACGTACCATCTATCCTTCTGTGTTTAGTAAACCAGAAGTGATAAAAGAATTAGGTTACACGAGGATTGTGTTTTGTATCCAATTGACAAGGCTTGTAACAACATTGTCTTTGTTTGTAAGGCTCATTCGTTCAATAATGCTTTATTTCCTCCCTTAGGAGATTACGACTATGAAAATATCACAAACGTTACATGTATATTACATGTAGAGTAGGACAAAAACAGTACCAAAAAATCACAAATAATAAACTATATACTCGTACATATTAGAAAGGAAAAGTAGGGGAATGTGTCATTGTAGCAGCTGGTCTTCCTAGATGTGATTAATCCGAGTTAAGCCAATTTCCTGCTGTACTGAACTGCAACAGCGCGAACAAGCCTGGAGTTCAACAAACGAAAGGGGACATAATCCAAATCCTGTAGAGTAGAAAAGTGGCCACCAAGCAAACCTAGATACAAGTCGTACTCTGTGAGCTGACATAGCGCAAAGACGTACATCAAAGAAGTAATGGTATCCCACCACTGATGACCAGCTTTAGACAACTTGATTGACGAATTCCTACCACATCATAAATCAATTCCCGAATCTGCACCATCTGATGAGGAGTATAGTGATTCGGACATAAGACATTCAATCGACAGAGCCCACAATGAGGATCTCGGAAAGAAAATAAGGAAAGGTGAAATCTTTGCACAGAAAACAGCGACGAAAACAACGTACAATGGATATAATGTCTTGTAGAGTTTGAAAGAAAAAGTATGAAAATCTTGCACATGTGGAAAGAACTGTCTAGGTCATGACAATTCAAAAGGAATACAAAATTCCATCTTGATTACCAATGAATTATCAAAAGAGGAGATAGATATGATTATTATTGGTAAACTTTCATAGTTTTGGCAGCAGTACACAGTGTGAAAAGTCCCTTTCAGGTCATAGATGTTGTGGGAAAGAGTGCGAAGTCCAACATCTTCATCATAATTATACAATAATGATGCAGACGAATATTCTTGTATTTCTTGAAAAAAAAAATCAAACTTAGGTTTGAGTTTTCTTTTATTTGAGCAGTCAAACTTTGAGTAGAATCTCAGACTTAAGTCCAAGTTTCGACATATCAAAGTTTTCTTTGAGAAATCCAGGCCTGGTGTTTCATAAAGTGGTACGACTGGAAGACATTTACCATTACAGTGAATTCTTCTTCTGAATCATGTCCGTCAAAGGCATACGAAAAATACAACTTACAAGACTTCAGATTTTCATCTCCAGGTTTGCATGACGGATTGTCTAGATAAAAATTTCAATATATTTGATGTGATAGTTCCGTATAGGATAGTATTAAGATTCCATATCCAAGGTTTGCTCGTAATATTTGTACAACTGTCGTTTTGGAATACTTCATAGATCAATCTATACACAGTGAAGCTGTTTGTTAAGAGTGATGCAAAAGATACAGAGAGAGAATTCACTCTGCTGAAGCCCACCATCAGACCAGAAGATTTGACAACAGGAACTTAATGCCTGACATTCCTCCCCGCGGATTGCCTTTGGAGCGACGCTACCTGTTCCGCATGGTCCGTGACCCAAACAAGGATACCACTTGTCCAAATGTTGAAGAGCAATGATGATGAAATTCTGTTGTTGATGATTTACGATATTTGTTTTTCTTGTCCATAATTGATCACTATTTCAGAAATCAATTTAGCATTGTTTATATAGTCATTAAAATGGTCATCATTGGTATATTCTTTGATTACATTTGATAAAATTCAATTGCATTGAATATTTTAAAAGTCTTTGTTTTCTTTACAATGATGTTCCAATGATTTATGACGTTATCTCAGGATCAATGCCTGTATTTCATATCAGTGTTACTATGGATCAAGTGTAACGTTCAAGGTAAACGTTGGTATCAAAATAATCAGGAAGGTGTATGCTTTCAGGGAAAAAAAAACCCAAAACCCAGTTTTGAAAATATTGTCCCGAAGGTCCCTTTTCGCTTGACGCAACTCATATATATATATATATACTGAACAAAAAAGATAGGTATAGGTCTATATGTCAAATATATTCCACTTAAATGTGAATACAAATTCAACAAACAAAACGTCCTAAATAGCAGACCTTAGTTTAGCTGCAATAATGTAGCCCTCTCTGATTTTTTTTTTTTTTTTTTTTTTTTTTTTTTTAGGGAGAGGGCTACAACTCCTTAGGATCTCCGTAATGGTGCAAATGCGGGAGTGATTCACTCCCGCAACATTTGCGCTCATTCTAAACATTTCCTGACTTTCTTTACGTAAATAAAATGATATTCTATGTTTCTTAGTCAATATATAAATTTACAACCTGCAACTTTAGATTTGTGAGGCTCTATTCTACCGTTTTCAACAATTTCGATAAATTCCAATTTCTCGAATCATATCTGTGCGCCATGTTTGATGTACTGAAGTTTCAACTTCCGGTTGTCAAGTCATTTGCATATGCCATATAAGGTGGTATTTACATCAATGGACAAGTATGGAGGCGAAAGCTATTTCGTCGGTATTGAGAAGGTTTGAATTCAATATCAAGTTAAAAACCGAACAGCAGAGTGTAAATTCTTTCTGCAACAATATGATTTTCCTTTCTTTGTCGGAATGGCTCGAGTAACTACATTTTCGCGCTGATTGTCAATGTTTAGGCTTTTCATTAGATCCACCTGCGAGATCTCGCGATAACAAGCATGGCGGAGCAGACGAAGAATTTTGCATGCTGTACATTATATTTAATGAAAAACACCTTTATTAGACATGCCCGAGCACAAAGTTGGTACTCCTTTTGGTGTAAACAACATTTGGGACTAAGACACAGAGTTTATTATCGGTTATTCATAAAATTATTTTGCACCATTACGGAGATCCTATGGAATTGTAGCCCTATCCCGAAAACGTCAGAATAAAAAAAATTTGGATAGGGCTACATTATTGCAGCTAACCTTAGTTATGTACAGTCTTATGTGGTAAACTAATCGTGATTATTCAAGCGTGGCTATTTTAAATAACAAGTGAGTACAATGCGTATGAGATTTCAACCACGTGGATTTGTACATTTTTGGCTTATAAAACGTCTATAGTTAATTAAGGAGGTATACTACATCGTCATAATGGCTGACTTCCTTTTAAAACATGGATGGAAACCATTTAGATGTAATTGTATAGCTGAGTAGCTCAGTCGGTTAATGTTTCATTATCTTCATTGTTTGAAGATTATCAATAAAAATAAAAATTATTTCGGGTTCACTGAGATATATCGAATCGACATATGAATGAAATTGATTATTGGTAATGTAAATCGTCGTCGATGTATCTAAATGTCGAGTTGAAGGCCACAGTTAGAGATTTTTTCTTCTCATTTTACATGCTATTAGAAATAGTGACCACGGAATGCAACCCTTTTGAAATTTTCTCCCCTTTGGAACAGTTATAATTTACGTCGTATAGCTGCCCATGGGGATCCGGGTTAGAATAGGTCCTCAGTATATCTTTCTTGTCGTAAGAGGCAACTAAATGGGGCGATCCTTCGGATGAGATCGCAAAAATCCTAGGCCAAAGCAGATGTGGCACGAAAAAGATCCCTCTCTACTCAAAGGCCATAAGTGCCGAGCATAGGCCTAAATTTTGCAGCCCTTCACCAGCAATGGTGTCGTCTCCATATGAGTCAAAAATTCTCGAGGGGGACGTTAAACCATATACAACAAAACAATGTCGTAAATCTGGTGATAAACAAAGAAGTTTTTAAAAACATAACGAAAACGCAACATGACATCCCAAAAGATATTAAAAACATCACCATGTACAACCCCACATTGGGGGGGGGGGGGGGGGGGGGGGGGGTGCGGAATAGTGACCTTAGGGGGTACGGAATTCGAAGCGTGTTTTACTAGATAAGTTGACATATTTAGCTTGGTTACAGCTATAGAGATAAAACTAGTCTTATATTAACATACGACGGAACACAGTGATGTCCACCAATTGATATACTACATACAAATACACAATATCCACATGTATACATAGATTTGTCCTTAGAGCAAAAAATACTGAAACATGTATTTATGCCCAAAGTCGGATCCAACGCCGGCGACCCCACCCCTCGTTTATTGTGTTTCCCTAGACCTCTGACCTGTGAGACTGTAATCCTCCGTTCTGAAATTTATGGATCCGAAACTAATTGCACATGGTATTTAATCAACTTCGGATATGTACTTTGTGCTTACTCCCCCCCCCCCCCCCCCCCCCCCCCCCCCCCCCCCCCCCCCCTCCTCTTCCAACTTTTAACACTTTGTATCAGTCAAGCCGAAAGCCTACATCAAAGGGGAGGCGAATCTTATTTATATGTGGTAACTTTCACAGGGGCCCAAGATACCATTTTTTATTATTATAATTAAAAGAGTTCGGTTATAAAGTATGTTTCGTTTCGCTTCGGTAAGTTTCGTTTCGTTTCGGTAGATTTCGTTTCGTTTCGTTTCGATTTCATTTCGCACTTTACAGGTGCCCGTAGAAGTTGGTTGCACTCTGCGTTAAAAACACGTTGTACACATCCGGCTTATGAATGGCTGTAACGTTTGACCACGGTGGGGATGCTCTAGGCAGGCATGTCCCAAATTACAGTAGCACAGACTGTGGGGGCTACCCAGAAGACAAGCCTTCTCTGGAGACGTTTTCAAGCCTATCAGTGGATATCAGTGCATGCAGCAGTGGCAGACCCAGAGTTACGAACAGTCAAATTGGCTTGCTGAATTTTTATGGTAGAATATTTAATTAGTGCTCAGACAATGCGGAACCGGCTAAAACGTTGTGGTTTGAACGCCCGAATACCGTACAAAGGGAGAGAACTTGCAGATAGGCACGAGAACGCTCGACGACCACTTGCGCTTCCGACTACAAATGTTTGAAAGGAAGGAGGAGACCTGGAGAACGTTTCGTCGGATGTTGTGTGACGGAAGTAAACAGATTTGGGTTTGGAGGTGTAATAGTTTGGGGAGGAATTTGTGATAGGAACCGTTCTCGACTCATTGTACTGAATGGTACTCTTACAGCACAGTGGTACAGAGACGAAATTCTTACTCCAGTACCTTCATAACAAATAATGAATGGGATAACATCCCGGCCCTGGTTACGTCATTGGCGGCTACACATCTATGCGTCGCAGATTTGCTGCAGTACTGAATGCAAGACATAGTCACACACGATACTGATTTGTGAACTTCAAATTATACCCAAGGGTAGTTTGAAGCATTATCAAATGTTTATCTGTGCATCGATTGACCCCTTTGTGAATAATACCGTTATACACTAGTAGATTTTGATAATTACGAAATATACTTGTAATTTGTAAAAAAAAAAAAAAAAAAAAAAAAAAAAAAAAAAAAAAAAATTATCAACCTAACTGACTATGCTTTTCTCTTTTGTTCAGTATAGAAGACGCATTTCGAAAATTATTATTTATTTAAAAAAAGATAAATCATATGTCGATTCGATATATCATAGCGACACATAGGGTCTTCCATATCTGCTTCATATCTGGATATTTTTTCAAAGGCGAACTTGCAACACAACTTTATGACTTCAGTTTAGACGGATGTCATAGTACCGTATCTTATAAGTACATACAGTGAACATGATCGCTGTTCATGGAGACAGCAAGTTTTCGTACTGTATAATGTTAATTATTGTTAAAATAATTCGCCGAACGCCGGACCTGAATTGATTTTGCTTGCATCTTCCATACGTCGTCGTCATTTATGGACCAAACACGGAAATCACCGTGGTATCTGTATTGGATACAGGGAAGTGGCTCACTACTGAGCAAAGTTTATCCAGGGTGAGTGAGTGCGCAGAAATGGATGTTGATCACTTTTAGCTGCTAAAGCAGTTTTAAAGTGATTTGTTGTTTCACAGTTCACAATGTGTGATGGGATGAAATCGAAGCTCCATTCTTTGATAGTAGCTGGCACAAATAAACTCTTAAAGATTAAAGATGCCATGGGGTGTGTTTGAAATCAGAGACATGGTATAAGATATATGTCTGTTGAAATGAAGGGTGTAATATCCACTGCCGATCGTCATGAGTTGTGAAAAAGTATATGTAACATAAAAGTTTTGTTTAAGAAGCTGACAATTTAAAAGTGAAAAAGAAGTGCCGGGAAATGCCCAGAACGCAGGATTTTGCACCATTTACCGCAAAGCTTCTGGGGGTTTAGGCGGACCCTAGACCCCATGCCTATTGGGAGTACCCTTTGAATAAGCCTCGGATTTTTATTTTTTATTTTTTTTTTTTTTATTAATTAAAATCAGATCTGAGTATAGCGATAACAATGACTAGAAACTTTGAAAACAAGTAGTAAATAAGCGAAACATTTTCGTGTATAAAACTGTCTTAACACCCCCTCCCCCCCCCCCCCCCCCCCCCAAGATGTTACGTACACAAGCAAATAGGTGCAAATAGGGGGTGGGGATTGTGAAAAGTAGTTAAAAGATCAAGTGCTAGACCCCCCTCACAAATTCCTGGATCCGCCTATGCTAATATACAAGTGAACATCTCAAAAGCTTACAGAAGGTAGAGACTGACTATTCAGAACAACTCAAAAGCTTACAGAAGGTAGAGACTGACTATTCAGAACAACTCAAAAGCTTACAGAAGGTAGAGACTGACTATTCAGAACAACTCAAAAGCTTACAGAAGGTAAAGGCTGACTATTCAGAACAACTCAAAAGCTTACAGAAGGTAGAGACTGACTATTCAGAACAACTCAAAAGCTTACAGAAGGTAGAGACTGACTATTCAGAACAACTCAAAAGCTTACAGAAGGTAGAGACTGACTATTCAGAACAACTTATGAGGGTGATCGGTGGGAAATAAAATGTTTTGGATAAATTATTGGTTCTGTATAGAAATAATTTCATTAATCCGAAATATCTGACGTTTTCCTGGCTTTTTTATGATTTTGATATTTACCGTGCCAGTTTTCCTGGCACGGTAAATATCAACATCATTTTTTAAAAGCCAGGAAAACGTCATGCAGATATTTCGGACTGGGGGTGGGGGGTGGGTGGGTATGTACACAATATCACTTCATGTGGGAGAACCCCGTAGTTAAAACAAATAAATAGGTTGGAAAGTACAACAGACGTTTTTGAATACCAGACAAGTTTTCTCATGCCTTCGTTCGTAAAGTTTTGTTGGTGATTGGTTTGAAAGGGGGAAGAAAAGGGGGGTGGAGAGAGAGAGAGATATGACGTCACAATGCACTGTTAGCATTGACCGTATTATGTTTCCCGCGTTATTAGGCATGCATAAAGTTGTGTTACAAGACATGGGTTTTTGCTCATCTCAATGGTCACACTGTAAAACATATTATAATCAATTCATAATAGGGCCAAAGGTTAGCATTGAGGTCTATGGGAAATGAATTGCTACTCTTTTCCCTGTTGAGAGACAGGAGAATATGGAGTGAAGTGTGGAACGAACTATCCATTATATGCGTTGTAACACGAACTCTGATTGGTGAATCATTATATTTACATAAATATGGTGGATGGTACTTGGAAGAATTATTTTGTGTTATAGTATCTTGTAGGTATTGCGTTTAAAAGGGTACCAATTTAAGGACTTGCCATGCATTTGGAAATTTGAGTGGGTATGTTTACTTTTACAGTTCAAATTTGTGACTCACTAGTCAAACTATCGAGATAACTGATCTTGTCTGTGAGATTCGTAAACAGATGGAGACTAAATATGTAAACAAAGGAGCACTGCTGTCAACAGCCAACATTAGAATCATTTGAATACAACATATTATCTCCAATGACCTGGTACCAATACAATATTCAGACACTGAGGGTGTGTTTGATTACAATAAATCCAGATTCGGATTAAAATCTAAATTCGCGAATCAACAATGTTAATCATCTAGACATATGTAGCGAGTGCATAGTGCCAAAAATAACGTTAATGAGTCAACTTTCACATTTTACGCTGTATATTTCATTGAAAAATATCCTTTGTTTGAACAATTAATCTGAACTTATATTTGCTCTTATTTTTACGCAATCGAAAACATTCATTA
>NC_079168.1:14106589-14116589 GCF_947568905.1 Ostrea edulis
TCAAGATCTGTTGATGTGGCATTTACTAGTGACCATGTACACAATATTCCAAGCTGCAGCCATGTTGAACAATACCCAGAGGAAAGAGAGTTAAGTCATGAAAGGAATCTGGATTCCAGTGATATTGAAAGCGATGACTCCACAGATGCAAGTGTCGGGAGTTACAATGGAAATCAAGTGCTCCTTTTTGCAGACATTGGCATCAGTACCAATTTTCAGCAGAATCCACGTCGAAGCATTGAGAATGATATCTTTGACGTGTCCCTACAGCATACTCCTGGACAAAACGCCAATGCCTCAGTGACTCTAGCAAGAGACCGAAATACGTACAACCTGCACAGATGGCAAAGTAAACACATTGCTAAATCCATTGTCGACAATGCCATAAATATGACTCTGGAAGAAATGGGAGTGTCTCCAGAAACAGAGGCTGACACATTCAAAAGAGAAAAAACAGAAATTGAAACATTTGGAATCTCTCATGCTATTCAGTCACAAGGACTCTCAGCACAACTTCACAATCCTTTGATCAGTTCCCCCTCAAGTACGGACATCTCTAGTTTGGGAGAGGATAGAGTATCTAGATCTGCCACACCGTATTCACCTGACTCACAAGCTATTGTTATTCAAGTAAATGAAAAAGAATCCAGTTTGGGGGATTCAGCTCTCCAGAATGCAGACCAGAACAGCCTGATTAACCAAGCTGTTACAATGGCAATTTGTTCACAAGGTCTTGTAATGAAAAACAGCTAATATGCATTTTATTGTCCCAGTTGTTGTATTCTCCCAGCTCTGTTTTATTTCATCAGTTATTTTATTAGCATGAAAACTTGAAGTAGTTTTATTTAATTTCTATATCTCTGTCCTCTGTCTTTTATGTGCAATAAGATAATATGCGCATATACTAAATAAAAAAAAAAGAAAAAAGAAATATATATTTATTTATACCACATGTTTTGAACATATTTTATTGATATATACATCAAAAGGACTGCAAATCAAGTCATGTCTTTTAAAATGTATTTTTCATTTTTTAAAATGATGTTTGATACATCTCACAGTCTCTGTAGCAGAGATTTTTACCTGATGACTGTCATGTTGTAATAAAAATATATTCATAAACATTAATCAAATGTGTCTTTTTGTTTGGTGAGCTTGGGACAGAAAAAAGTTTTTTGTTTTTTTCCACATTTAAAGAGTTTGTTATAACACACATATAAAGGGAGTGTAATCCAAACAAAAACTTGTACATGTGAAATATGCTTTAAAATTAAGTCTGATACACTTTCTTAAAAGTGAAAACAAACACCACCACCACCACCACCCCACCCCCCCCCCCCCCCCAAAAAAAAAAACAATGTGTCTCTGCTTGACAAGCTTGGAACAGAGTATTAAAGATTGTGTCTTTACATTTTTATCACACTGTAGACAAAAGTATCACTTGTACTGGCAGTTAGTTTATCATAGATTAAACTTTAAATGGTTTTCAGTCTGTGAGGCTATTAGTCGACTTTCAGTCACATAGTGTTTGTAACATCAGTTTGGGGACAAAACTTTCTTCTCCTGGGGCTATAAAAACACCAAAAAATTCAAAATTTAATGCAAGTCTTAAAAGGAATCTTTGTCCTTTCTTTACCTTTGAACATTTAGCAGACAAGTTGGGTGCATGTATATAATACAAAAGCTTGTAAAGAAGTCTTTACCAAAATTGAAATTTGTGGCACCTGGAAGAGTAGTTCAGGTCTTGGGGTAAGGATGCATGAAATATTCAGTATCTAGCTTAGCAATGTGGATCATATCAGGAACCATAAGAATAAAAGAGGCCTCTACCCAAACTTTAATTCATGACCCCAGAGTTCAGGTTGGGACTATATGGATGAATTAAATCTGTAAAAAACAATTCTTGTATTATGATAGCATGTTAGGTGTGTAGTTTCATTGAGGTCTGTACCAAAATTATGTACCAATTGGGTGAACAGGTTCATACAAAACATAACATTTTGAAAATAAAGATCTTGTCTGGATTGTCTCAAGTGAGCTTTTCTGATCACCCGTCGTTCATCTGTCTGTAAACTTTCCACATTTTAGACATCTTCTCCAGAACCATTGAGCCAATTATAACAAAGCATCCTTGGGTGAAGGGCTTTCAATTTTGTTCAAATGAAAAACCAGGCCCCCTTCAAAGGGGAGATGATCAAAAAAATAGGGTAGGGTCATATAAAATTTTTCTTGTAACAAAAGGAGAAAACGCAACGGACCAGGCAGGGATTTGAACCCGGGACCCTGAATCTATTTTTTGTCAGGCGCTCTACCAACTGAAGTTCAACTCGTAAGTTGTACGAACTTGCTTCTGATCCTTTTGTATATTATACACGTGTATACAATAAAATACACATGTACATTCAAATCAAGTCAACTGATCTATCTGGCCACCGGTGATTGAACCCAGCTGGCCGCTACATTCTCAAGAACCACTGGGCAAGAAAAGTTGAAATTTACATGAAAGCTTCCTGACATATTGCAGATTCAAGTTTGTTAAAATCATGGCCCCCTGGGTAGGTTGGGATCATGATATGGGAACAAAGTATTAAATGCCAATATATATATATACTAGGGAAAATCTTCTCAAGAACCATTGGGTCAGAAAAGTGGAAATCTACATGAAAGCTTCTTGACATAGTACGTACAGATTCAAGTTTGTAAAAACCAAGGGTAGGGTGGGGCCACAATAGGGATCACAGTTTTACATCCGAATATATTTTCCTCTCAAGAACCACTGGACCAGAAAAGTGGAAATTTACATGAAGCTTCCAGACATTCACAGAGTAAATTCAAGTTTGTTCATCATGGTCCCTGGGGGTAGGCTGGGGCCACAATAGGATATCAAAGTTTAATATGCGTATCTGTATTTGAAAAATCTTTTAAACTATATCTCTTGAACTGTTTAAGTAAGGGCTTCAATATTTTGTGCATTTATTCTTTACTGAAAGACCTTTCATGTGATCCAATGGTGTGCACATGCATGGCCTTCAAGCTGGACGTTTGACCTACTTTTAGTAAAATTGTAACCTATTCAATATGTGTCCTGAACTATTTAAGGTAACTACCTTTCATATCTCTTTTGGCAAGACATTTCATATCAATTTCTACCCAGAGTTATCATTTCCGCTATACTCCACTAATACCTCTGTCAACGTCTAAAAAGTATTATCAAAATGTATTAAAACTAACTTAGCATATCAAACTGTAATGATAATATCTAAGCAAATCAAACACTAGTCTGAATTTCTTAAAAGCAGAATATGGTAGATACATGTATGAAACACTTGGGCGAATTAAAAGGTTTACTAGAATAATCATGGAATTTGTTGGGTTTTTAGCTCACCTGAACCGAAGGTTCAAGTGAGCTTTTCTGATCGCTTTTTGTCCGTCGTCTGTCTGCATGTCCGTCTGTCTGTTAAACTTTTCACATTTTCGACTTCTTCTCCAGAACCACTGGGCCAATTTCAACCAAACATGGCCAAAAGCATCCTTGGGTGAAGGGCTTTCAAGTTTGTTCAAATGAAGGGCCATGTCCCTTTCAAAGGGGAGATAATCACAAAAATGCAAAAATAGGGTGGGGTCATTTAAAAATCTTCTTCTCAAGAACCACTAAGCCAGAAAAGCTGAGGTTTACATGAAAGCTTCCTGACATAATGCAGATTCAAATTTGTTCAAATCATGGGCCCCGGGGGTTAGATGGGGCCACAATAGGGGATCAAAGTTTTACATACAAATATATAGGAAAAATCTTTAAAAATCTTCTTCTCAAGAACCACTGAGCCAGAAAAGCTGATTTTTACATGAAAACTTTCTGACATAATGCAGATTCAAGTTTGTTCAAATCATGGCCCCCGGGGGTAGGATGGGGCCACAAGGGGGGATCAAAGTTTTACATACAAATATTTAGGGAAAAACTTTAAAAATCTTCTTCTCAAGAACCACTAAGCCAGAAAAGCTGAGATTTACATGAAAGCTTCCTGACATAATGCAGATTCAAGTTTGTTCAAATCATGGGCTGCGGGGATTGGATGCCCAGGGCCACAAGGGGGATCAAAGTTTTACATACAAACATATAGGAAAAATCTTTTTCTCAAGAACCACTGAGCCAGAAAAGCTGATTTTTACATGAAAACTTTCTGACATAGTGCAGATTCAAGTTTGTTCAAATCATGGCCCCCGGGGTTAGGATGGGGCCACAAGGGGGGATCAAAGTTTTACATACAAATATTTAGGGAAAAACTTTAAAAATCTTCTTTTCAAGAACCACTAAGCCAGAAAAGCTGAGATTTACATGAAAGCTTCCTGACATTATAAATGCAGATTCAAGTTTGTTCAAATCATGGGCCCCGGGGGTTGGATGGGGCCCACAATAGGGGATCAAAGTTTTACATACAAATATATAGGAAAAATCTTTTAAAATCTTCTTCTCAAGAACCACTGAGCCAGAAAAGCTGATTTTTACATGAAAACTTTCTGACATAATGCAGATTCAAGTTTGTTCAAATCATGGCCCCCGGGGGTAGGATGGGGCCACAAGGGGGGATCAAAGTTTTACATACAAATATATAGGGAAAAACTTTAAAAATCTTCTTCTCAAGAACCACTAAGCCAGAAAAGCTGAGATTTACATGAAAGCTTCCTGACATAATGCAGATTCAAGTTTGTTCAAATCATGGGCTCCGGGGGTTGGATGCCCAGGGCCACAAGGGGGATCAAAGTTTTACATACAAACATATAGGAAAGATCTTTTTCTCAAGAACCACTGAGCCAGAAAAGCTGATTTTTACATGAAAACTTTCTGACATAGTGCAGATTCAAGTTTGTTCAAATCATGGCCCCCGGGGGTAGGATGGGGCCACAAGGGGGGATCAAAGTTTTACATACAAATACATAGGGAAAAACTTTAAAAATCTTCTTTTCAAGAACCACTAAGCCAGAAAAGCTGAGGTTTACATGAAAGCTTCCTGACATTATAAATGCAGATTCAAGTTTGTTCAAATCATGGGCCCCGGGGGTTGGATGGGGCCCACAATAGGGGATCAAAGTTTTACATACAAATATATAGGAAAAATCTTTAAAAATCTTCTTCTCAAGAACCACTGAGCCAGAAAAGCTGATTTTTACATGAAAACTTTCTGACATAGTGTAACAGGGTGTTGATTGTGAATAGATTAATGATGACCAACTCCTGCTGAGGTTCTGAACAAGGCGTTTATTCAGCAAAGTATATATTAAGTTTCAAGTTTGTTCAAATCATGGCCCCCGGGGGTAGGATGGGGCCACAAGGGGGGATCAAAGTTTTAAATACAAATATATAGGGAAAAACTTTAAAAATCTTCTTCTCAAGAACCACTAAGCCAGAAAAGCTGAGATTTACATGAAAGCTTCCTGACATAATGCAGATTCAAATTTGTTCAAATCATGGGCTCCGGGGGTTGGATGGGGCCACAATAGGGGATCAAAGTTTTACATACAAATATATAGGAAAAATCTTCCTTCTCAAGAACTATACTGAGCCAGAAAAGCTGATTTTTACATGAAAACTTTCTGACATAGTGCAGATTCAAGTTTGTTCAAATCATGGCCCCCAGGGGGTAGGATGGGGTCACAAGTGGGGGGGGGGGGTCAAAGTTTTACATACAAATATAGGAAAAAGCTTTAAAAATCTTCTTCTCAAGAACCATTGGGCCAAAGAAGTTGACATTTACATGAAAGCTTTCTGACATAGTGTAGATTCAAGTTTGCAAAGAGTAGTTTGGGCCATAATAGGGACTAAGGTTTTACATGCAAATATATATGGAAAGTCTTCAGATATGGGCCAAGGTGACTCAGGTGAGCAATGTGGCCCATGGACCTCTTGTTTTTTAACCTATACTTTTAAGATTTAAAGCTTTTAAAAAACTTAAACTTGAAAAATTATTATTTTTGATGCAATTAGGTAAAAGTAAGTTTTGCCAAGGATCTTGACATTTAGACATTGACAGATGTATTGTAGCATAGCGTAATACGCCCTCTGGTGAGTGATAGATTTCATATCATGCCACCTATGTCCTTGAACTCCGAGTTTGACCTACTTTCAGAAACATAACCTATTAATTATATCCAGAACTATTTTAGGTAGCGCTTTCATATTTTGTGTATAGATTCTTTATGGCAAGACCATGTGGCACAATGGTGTTTGATCTTTTGACCTTGGGAGTTTGACCTACTTTTTAAAAAAAAAACTGACCTATTTGATATCTTCTGATTTATTTAAAGTAGGGCTTTCATATTTTGTATATAGATTCTTTATGTGGAGGATATGTAATCACAAAACCTTTTCTTGTAAGGATGAGTATAATATCGTAAGCTAATGAGATTCCTAAATAACATGAAAAACTTATTTTCATGTAATTTAGCAAAAAGCACCACTTGCAAAATGAAATTACTTGCTTTTATTTCTATATTGCTGAAATACATGTATTTATTTTATATTTACCAAAAGTTCGAACTGAATATTATAAACGGTCTTTTAAGGTATCCTCCACAATTTTATGGAATCAGTTGCCCAAGTCTGTCAGAAGCTGTGGTTCTATTACATCTTTTAAATCAGCATATTTGCAGCATTGTTTCTCAAATGAGTGATATATGGATGTGATGTATATGTATGTGTGTATGTATGTATATATATGTGTGTGTATGTATATATATATATTTTTCCCCCAGTGATATCGTGTGTGTATTTTATGTATATATTTTATATTATGTTATCTATTTTTCTATTCTCTCATTTATCTGTCTGTGAATATGTTTTATACAGGATCACAATGTAAACTAGTCATTTGTACTAATTGTGCTATCCTGTCTAAATAAAAGAATTTATTATTATTATTATTATTATTTTCATGTCATTTAGCAAGAAGCACCACTTGCAAAATGAAATTACTTGCTTTTATTTCTATATTGCTGAAATACATGTAAAAGCTCTTCGTCATGATTCTGCTCGTGTTCTTTCAAATTGATATCCATGAGTCATATTTCCATATTAAGTTCTCGCGTAAAAAAGGAATCTGCTATATGTACACGTACTACAGGTAGATTCAAGGAATAATTTGAAATAAAATTACACAACTTTTATAATTCTTGTTTAATTACTGCAGATTCCTTAATTTACGTGTGTACTTAATATCGCAAAATGACTCGTATATGTCAAATCGTGAGAACTTAAGTTCACGAGTGCTCTGTTGATCAAGATTCTTTTAAATTACATGTATTTTAGCAATATAAAATAAAAGCGAGTACTTAAATATATATACATGTATACACACACAGATTCATTTTTGGTCAAATCGGCCTATACTCTTTTAGATAAATTGTGCTGGTGTATTTGGTTTTATATTGTTCTTTGATGAAAACACAGCCACATTATAATGTTGGGATTTTATTGTTCTTTGTCAGTCTTGTACATGTACATACAAATTTTCTTGGAAACTGTTCTTGCACTACAGTTTCTGATCGAGTGTCAACCAGTAGGTAAAATTGTTCACATATCTGTAAAAATTAATCCAAGGGTTGGCAAAAGTAGATTTGATGATCGAATGGCATTAAATGATCTTCAAATCGACAGTAGCACCTCTGTTATCCAAGACTTACAGCCTTAAATGATCCGTAAATCGATAGTAGCACCTCTGTTATCCAAGACTTACAGCCTTAAATGATCCGTAAATCGATAGTAGCACCTCTGTTATCCAAGACTTACAGCCTTAAATGATCCATAAATCGACAGTAGCACCTCTATTATCCGAAACTTAAAGCAGCCATATATCGACAGTAGCACCTGTTATCTGAGACTTGAAGACTTAAAGCATCCATAAATCAACACTTAGCACCTCTGTTATCCGAGACTTGAAGACTTAAAGCATCCATAAATCAACACTTAGCACCTGTTATCCGAGACTTGAAGACTTAAAGCATCCATAAATCAACACTTAGCACCTCTGTTATCCGAGACTTTAAGCATCCATAAATCAACACTTAGCACCTCTGTTATCCGAGACTTGCAGTTTTAGAAGATTAAGTGGATTGGGAAGTACACATCCAGGTCACTCTCAGATTCTCTCAAACTCATCATAAACAACCAGAGAGCTGCTGAAGAAAACCTGCAGGATAGAAAGAGGGAAGAGGTTTCATAAATACATTGAAGTACTTCTGATGATATACAAAAGAATCGTAAACATGAAGGCAAGAAAGTCTTCGAAATTTTTCATTCAAAGTTATAGAGCTTTTGAATATATCTGTATGGTTTAATGCACATTTAGATGCACTCTATGTTACTAGTACCTGTACATGAATTATAAATGTAGTTGATACTGAATTTAATACTTTATTTGATGCATTGGCACATCATATCCCCGTTTCTTACATTGCTCTGTACAGCAGAGGCCGAGGAAATGAAACACAGCGTCTGGTTTCTGAGGAGAGAAGTTGTCTTGGCAAATGAATGGGAAAGCTGACACAAACAGAACTTCATTGCACTGACAACAATGTGCAGTGGGACAGTGAACCAGTTCTTCTATATTTTGTGGTAAAGTCACTCCATGATCACCTGAAAGAGGTTCAACACACACTTGATAAGATGAACTGCAGCTGTTGTAATGTGATGAATAGCCACATCCTTGTACTAGGCACACCCAAACAGGGGAACAGACATTGGTAAAAAATTCATGACGGGGTATAAGTGCTTAAATTAGCAAACAGGGGAACAGACATTGGTAAAAAAATCATGATGGGGTATAAGTGCTTAAATTAGCAAACAGGGGAACAGACATTGGTAAAAAATTCATGACGGGGTAGAGGTGCTTAGCAAGCTTGACCTCTAAAACTCAAAATCAATATAACATATTCTAATTTCATGGGAAGTTTGTGTTTGAATTTTCATGACTCTGGATTGAAATTAATTCAATCCTGATATCTCTCTAAATATAGATGGAGGAAGAAAGCTGATTGAGGGGTGCACCGATTTGTTGTGGAGATATAATAAGCACTTAGAATATAATACAGTATGCTGATGTTCATATTGTAACACGAAGATAGAAAATGCAGCAGACCAGACTAGGATTCAAACCTGAGCCCCCTGAATCTCTAGTCAGGTGCTCTACCAACTGTGTTATTTGGTGCTGGTGAATGACTGCCACATTCCTCCCACCTTAATAGTCTTCACACATAGAACACTTCAGCCCAGGATCTTTATCTCCCCTTGCAGGTATTTTAACCGGTCAGTTTCGGGGCCTGGTGTACAGTATCAATGTAATGGAATAGAAAAAATTTAATGGAGACTGGGATTCGAATCCCTGTTCCTGAACCACTAGTTAGGTGCTCTACTAACTGAGCTATCTGGCCATTGGTGATTGAATCTGACTAAACCACCACTGATGCAGTCATGCATTTTTAAAAATTTAACATCTAATGGAAAATGATTAAAAAATGTGTGATTCCTTTAATACTTGATTTTCAACAAGTACTTACTTTTGTCACGTATTAAAAGAACATGATGAAATGTTCTCAGAGTCAGTTCAAGCAGACTCGGCACTCTAGACATGAATTCTGCATCATGACACAATGTCACGCTTATTTCATCACAATCCCTTGAGGGATCCCTCTTCCATACCGAGAGCTGTAATGGTGATGCCAGCATATCTGTGCTCATAAGGCACATAATCTGAGAAATCTGCTTTGGCAGAATGATAATTGTTTTGTAGTTTTTCCATCTGATCTTGACATGTTGATGAGCTCTGACTGGGTGTTCCGGTGGCTCTTTAATACCACACCTGAGGATATCAATGTCCATATAATGCATAGATTGTGGTTTTCTTTAATTATTGTGGGCATTAGACTCGGAGAGGATCAGACAAAAAAATACAGTCTTTAATAATTTCATGGAAAGGTACCCCATGATCTTCCTTTATAAGGAAAAAACTGT